>NC_091163.1:4321090-4341090 GCF_040958095.1 Procambarus clarkii | reverse complement strand
AAACTACCAAACCAGGTTGTTGCACAATGAAGGCGGAGGGGGGGGGGGTCGTGGAGGCGTATAGCTAGCGTCCGTCTTGCAAGACGGACCGTGGGAGAAGTACTGGTCATCTCTGTTGTGACCTCGTGCAGGTAGGGTGGGAGGTCAGGTCAGGCCCTCCCACGGTCATCTACCCGTGCCACAACACTCCCACGGTCATCTACCCGTGCCACAACACTCCCACGGTCATCTACCCGTGCCACAACACTCCCACGGTCATCTACCCGTGCCACAACACTCCCACGGTCATCTACCCGTGCCACAACACTCCCACGGTCATCTACCCGTGCCACAACACTCCCACGGTCTCTCCCTCTCGCGCTCTCTCTCTCTCCCATTCACCCCGTCTAATCCCACAGTCCCACGTTGAAATCTATAGCCACCCACATGCAATGTGTAATGGAGCGTATTGCGTATTCCCAAAGGCTTCGTAATCAAGTCTTGCTCTGAATATTCCCCCCCCCCCTTCCCTATTTCCCCTTCACAAATTTACAGTCCCTAATTTAACCTATTTTGCTGGCCTTTTTTTTTTTACCTATTTTGCCAATTTTTTACCTATTTTTTTACCTATTTTTTTACCTATTTTGCTGACCTGTATTTTGCTATACTAAGCTAGGTCTGTGGGGACTACTAATCAGCCTGGAATAGGGCTCTGGATCACTATATGTTGGCGGCTTCTCATTCCAACCCGTTTTCTAGCCTAATACGCCGTTTATATTCTGTAGACTCGAAAATAAATAAATATAATTCCATTATAATATCAGTATTTGTCTATCAGTGACTATGGGGAGGCGAAGCTCTTGCTCTTGAACCTGTTGTCTTCAGGTCAATCTATCAATCTATCCTGATCGAATTCTTTGTGGAAATTGACCTTAAAGTTGTTGATGGAGGTGGCTTCCACAACCACTTTTAGTGCATTCTACTTGTTTGACCTGCCGTACAGGGCAAGACTACTTCTTGGAGACTGTTTGGCGTTCCAGCTTCCTCTTACGGACTTTCCGCCCATTGGAGCCGGTCGGCCGAGCTGACAGCACGCTGGACTTATGATCCTGTGGTCCTGGGCTCGATCCCAGGCGCCGGCGAGAAACAATGGGCAGTTTCTTTCACCCTATGCTCCTGTTATCTAGCAATAAAATAGGTACCTGGGTGTTAGTCAGCTGTCAAGGGCTAACCAGGCCTCCTGGGGGTGGAGGCCTGGTCGAGGACCGGGCCGCGGGGACACTGAAAAGCCCCGAAATCATCTAAGATAACCTCAAGATACATTGAGTCAATCTAAAGTGGTTGTCAGTGTGTCTGCCTTATCTATTCCCCTCAGTATCTTGTATGTTGGGATCATATCCCCCCGTTTCTTCTATCATTCATGGGTTGTGAGATTTAGTTCCATTAGCCTATCGCCTTCGCCAATGGTCTTATACAAGCACCTGTTATGTCATTAAATATAGTGTTTGGAAGTACATTTACCTAGTTAGCCTTAATGATTACCTGAGTTATTCTGTGGTCAGGGGCAGGGGTCGTGAAGCTGTTAGCGTCCACTTAACGAAACCTGTGCATCTTTACTCAGCTATGACGTCTTAGTTTGCATTTGTTTTTGACAGTTCACAAGCACGCCGAGGTTATCTAACAATAATAACCTTGGCTTGGGTTGTTTCTCAACTCGTGAGCTATTATATTTATAATAGCTATTATACACACACGACGCCACCAAGAATGAGGAAAGATGGACAGGTTTCGTATGTTGAACACGCAAATGCTTGCTGATGTGTTGATCCTGGTCTGTTTGTGGGCCTTCGGACTAGGAAGACAGTCACAGCCAGGATGATCCCGCAACTTGGAGAGAAACAGTTGTCTAGAAAGATGTGGAGGCTGGAGGGAGAGGGAGGCGAGGGGGGGGAGGGGTTGCGGTGATGCTGCACACACACAGATGACGCCCGCGTCATCTGTGGGCTGCTCCGATGTCACACATGATGCTCTTCGTGTCTTAGGCAATCGACGAGCTCGTTAAAAGTCTCGCCAGTCAAGCCTGGCCTCGAACCGGTGCTTGGGGGTGTAGAACAACTCCCAGAACCCCATTAAGCAGGTTGTAGGCCTGTGGGCCGCTCCAAGCAACAGCCTGTTGGACCAAGCTCTCACAAGTCAAGCCTGACCTCGAACTGGTGCTTGGGGGTGTAGAACTTCTCCCAGAACCCCATCAAGCAGGTATCAGTCAGGTTACAAAATTAAAGAAGTGTAATATTGACGTTATCTACGCAGCAGCCTCGATCTTATATGTTATTTGTCCGAGGCTGGTGTCCAGATGCTACGGGCTAGTCTCGCCCATCTGTCACACATGAAACACGTGGGGTATGGGAGGGTCATAGGCTAGTTTGGGTCGGCACCAGTGCCACACTCAAAGAAATATCAGCATCTAACCAACTCCCCTCCGCCCCATGCGATTTTCAATAAGTATATTCCGAAATATTTGTTGCTTTGTCCGTAGACTTATTTTTATTTCAGTGTTTCGCTATAAAAAAATTGAGACGGGGGAAGAGGGTAGAAAGAGAGATGGGGAAATGTTTGAAGAGAACTGGATGCTGGACCACGAACGGGATGTTTTATGTCCAAACCAAACATCTTCCTTTTCTTTGAGAGTCCTATTTAGTGTGTACTCACTTAATTCACCTAATTGTGCTTGGGGGGGGTTGAGCTCTGGCTCTTTGGTCCCGCCTCTCAACCGTCAATCAACAGGTGTGTGTGTGTGTGTGTGTGTGTGTGTGTGTGTGTGTGTGTGTGTGTGTGTGTGTGTGTGTGTGTGTGTGTGTGTGTGTACACCGACAATATGACATCATGAAACATACCTTTCTGGCCCAAGCTGTGTGTGTTTCCGGTATATTTTGAAAAGGCTTCCATCAATTGTTTTGTTTGTTGGGGGGAGGGGGGGGGGGGGAGGAGGGATGTAAACAAACAAAACAGGTGAGGGCGCCAAGGTCATGTGCCGCCATCTATTGAGTGCGCGCGCAAACAAGCCCACGACCCTGGCGGCCATACGTGGCAGTTAGCGTCTCATTCATTGGAGTCCTTCCAGGGACCTCCAGCAGCAATTTGTGTTTGTACTGGCGCCAGGTACCAACCGGCGTACTGTGCTAGGTACTTAGCGCCGTACTGGCGCCAGGTACGTAGCGCCGTACCCTCCTGTCCACCCACTTAATACCTCGCGTTACTTACGGAATCGTCCACTGTTAAAATGTGGTGCATTTGTGTCAAGTTTAGGCGCGCTAATATTGGGGTTCTGTCTGTTTCTCTGTGTGTTGTCGTGACGCGTATGAGGGGAAGGGAAGGAGGTGCAGGGAAGGGGAACGGGGTGTGGTGGTGTGGAGATGGGTGTGACGCGGGTTCCAGTACATAGAGCCCCGTGGAGCGTAGATCATCATCTGCTGCCTGCTCCAGCCTGCTGTTGGGACTGCTCCAGCCTGCTGTTGGGACTGCTCCAGCCTGCTGTTGGGACTGCTCCAGCCTGCTGTTGGGACTGCTCCAGCCTGCTGTTGGGACTGCTCCAGCCTGCTGTTGGGACTGCTCCAGCCTGCTGTTGGGACTGCTCCAGCCTGCTGTTGGGACTGCTCCAGCCTGCTGTTGGGACTGCTCCAGCCTGCTGTTGGGACTGCTCCAGCCTGCTGTTGGGACTGCTCCAGCCTGCTGTTGGGACTACTCCAGCCTGCTGTTGGGACTGCTCCAGTCTGCTCTTGGGTCTTACTGCTTTCTTAATTCTCGGTGGGTCCTCCTCCAGTTCTCGGTGGCCCCTCGTCTGGTTCTCGGTGGGTCCTCCTCCGGTTCTCGGTGGCCCCTCGTCTGGTTCTCCATATGTGCAATTATAGTGAGAAGGTCTTAAGGTTGAGTTAAGATATTGACTTTAGACGAGGTGTGCCACTGTGGTTAAACGGGACAAGGGAAGGCCATAGTGGTACTGGACACAAGGGGCGCTACTTGAGATTCCAGTATCAAATGGTTTTATTCTTGATTAATGGTCTTTCTTGCGTGTTCTTTAATAAACTGGTTAAGTCACCCCAGGGAGACTGGATGGCCTCAGGCCGGGCTCAGGGAGGAGAAGCACTCCCGAAATCCTCCTCAGGTATGATCCAGGTAAGCTGTATGATCAACACCCTCCTCCAGGGTAGTTAGAAAGGAATCCGAGACAGAGAGAGATACACAAACTTTGCCTGAAGGCATATCAAGCGTGTATAACCTGGTATACGACCTTTAAAACATTCACAATGCCATCTATACGGAACACTGAATGTCATCTATACGGAACACTGACGGGGAGCTGTCATAATGATCTACACGTTACAGAATACAGGGCGGTCACGTGTATTGAGATGATGAAATGCATCTCAAAAGAATAAGATGATGATGTTATAGATTCAGCATAGCACGGGCTATGGTGAGCCCGTAGTGGACTTACCTGGCACAGGAGCGGGGCAAGTAGCACGGGCTATGGTGAGCCCGTAGTGGACTTACCTGGCACAGGAGCGGGGCAAGTAGCACGGGCTATGGTGAGCCCGTAGTGGACTTACCTGGCACAGGAGCGGGGCAAGTAGCACGGGCTATGGTGAGCCCGTAGTGGACTTACCTGGCACAGGAGCGGGGCAAGTAGCACGGGCTATGGTGAGCCCGTAGTGGACTTACCTGGCACAGGAAGGATAAGAGTAGTCTTGGCTATTTCTACCCCTCGACGCGATCAGGTCTGGGATACTGGGTGGTGAGGTGAGAAAACAGCATACGACTCTGATCAGGTCCTGCCCAACCACTTGGGCTGGACGGTGGAGCGACGGTCTCGCTTCATGCAGGTCGGCGTTCAATCCCCCGACCGTCCACAAGTGGTTGGGTACCATTCCTGCCCCCCGTCCCATCCCAAATCCTTATCCTGACCCCTTCCAAGTGCTATATAATCGTAATGGCTTGGCACTTTCCCTTGATAGTTCAATTCAATTCTGGTCAGGTCCGAGATCAGAGCTGGTCTGGTTTGGTCGGGTCTAAGATTAGGTCTGGAATATCGGGCCAAGAACACCAAAAGGGAGAATATTCTATTCTTGTATTCTTCAAAATTTTGTTTGATAATCTAGAAAAAAATAAACAAATCAAATGTCGGAATAAAGTTAGAAGTCTGGGGGTCAGATTCACGAAGCAGTTACGCAGGCACTTACGAACCTGTACATCTTTTCTCAATCTTTGGCGGCTTTGTTTACAATTATTAAACAGTTAATGAGCTCCGAAGCACCAGGAGGCTGTTTATAACAATAACAACAGTTGATTGGCAAGTTGTCATGCTTGTAAACTGTTTAATAAATGTAACCAAAGCCGCCAAAGATTGAGGAAAGATGTACAGGTTCGTAAGTGCTTGCGTAACTGCTTCGTGAATCTTGCTCCTGGAGAGGAAATTTTGTAAGATCTTGCAATAAGTGCCTAATCTAGCTGGGTTTGTGGTGGTGGTTGCTGCATGTGCCTGCGGGCCACAGCTAGTTACAGCCTGATAGATCAGGCAGTCAGGGAAAGTCCCTGCCCCCCCCCCCCCCCTCTCCACCGGAACTAAGCTTCGAGAGTAATGCAGGTTTTGAAACCGGTTTTTAATAAACCAACTGGTTCCTTGTCAGACTCTTTAAGTGGTACCTCGACTTTCTCAGACAGTTCTGTGGGTGTTAATTGTTCCTCTTTTGTTTGTAATCGTCTCATCGGTGCCTCTATTGGTTGAGTTTTATTTATATACTGTATACAAGAGTTCTTACATTCTTGTAGAGCCTCTAGCACGCGTAGCGTTGCGGACAAGTCCTTAATCTTAATTTTTTCTCCGGAATACGACCCGCCAAATCGTTTAACAACCAGATACCCATTTTACTGTTGGGTAAACAGAGGCTACAGTTAAAAATTGGCAGCCAGTCAATCCTCCCCGGCGAGGATTCGAACCCAAGTCAAAGCGCTCGCGAAGCGAGGGACGAGTGGGTTTACCACTGCGCCACGGGGGACTTCATTCAATACACACCATAACAGGTTGTTTACATGTAATAAATGTAAACAAAGCCGCCATGATTAAAAGATGTACAGGTTTCGCAGGTAGTATTAACGTTATAAGTACGTCGTGGTTAGGTTAGCATGTGTTTTAGTTGTGGCTTCCGCGTTAACTAGCGCTAATGTGGACTTGTTGTGGCATCAGAGGTCCAGGAAGTGTGAGCTGGCTCCGTCTTAATTGCCCGGGGGGGGCTGTCTTGGGGGCTATTTTTGTCTTAAAAAGGGCCTTGTGTTGGGGGGAATTTAGTGTAATTTCCCCTTAATGTGAAGCCTTGGGAGAGTTAGATGTCTGTTGTGTATTAAACCTTTGTGTACGCGTCTCAATATGCCTGCAGCAGCAACGTCCTAATACCTGATCAACCAGGCTGTGGTTCATGTCAGGCTGCAAGGAGCCGCGTCCAACAGCCTAGTTGTGACCAGACGACCCAGCTGGTCGGAGACCGGGCCGCAGGGGGTCCCGTTGCTGATCCCCCGGAAGCTATACGAGGTAGACACAAGGTAGATTGTGTCTTAAAACTTTGGTTGTCTTAAAAACTTTTTTCCAGATCTTGTTTCTTTTTTGAAACTTATTGTGAAGCTTCGATATTTTTCTTCCTGTCTCTAGTGCTTGTTCACTGCTGTTTGAAAAAAGATTGGTACTTATTGGTACTTTCTGGTGGTCCATCACTGCATATTGGTACTTTCTGGTGGTCCATCACTGCATATTGGTACTTTTTGGTGGTCCATCACTGCATATTGGTACTTTTTGGTGGTCCATCACTGCATATTGGTACTTTCTGGTGGTCCATCACTGCATATTGGTACTTTCTGGTGGTCCATCACTACATATTGGTACTTTCTGGTGGTCCATCACTGCATATTGGTACTTTTTGGTGGTCCATCACTGCATATTGGTACTTTCTGGTGGTCCATCACTGCATATTGGCACTTTCTGGTGGTCCATCACTGCATATTGGCACTTTCTGGTGGTCCATCACTGCATATTGGTACTTTCTGGTGGTCCATCACTGCATATTGGTACTTTCTGGTGGTCCATCACTGCATATTGGTACTTTCTGGTGGTCCATCACTACATATTGGTACTTTCTGGTGGTCCATCACTACATATTGGTACTTTCTGGTGGTCCATCACTACATATTGGTACTTTCTGGTGGTCCATCACTGCATATTGGTACTTTCTGGTGGTC
Source organism: Procambarus clarkii (assembly GCF_040958095.1). Classification (NCBI taxonomy): domain Eukaryota; kingdom Metazoa; phylum Arthropoda; class Malacostraca; order Decapoda; family Cambaridae; genus Procambarus; species Procambarus clarkii. The sequence continues at coordinate 4,333,827 of NC_091163.1, read as the reverse complement.
CATCACTGCATATTGGCACTTTCTGGTGGTCCATCACTACATATTGGTACTTTCTGGTGGTCCATCACTATATATTGGTACTTTCTGGTGGTCCATCACTGCATATTGGTACTTTCTGGTGGTCCATCACTACATATTGGTACTTTCTGGTGGTCCATCACTACATATTGGTACTGTCTGGTGGTCCATCACTACATACTGGTACTTTCTGGTGGTCCATCACTACATATTGGTACTTTCTGGTGGTCCATCACTACATATTGGCACTTTCTGGTGGTCCATCACTACATATTGGTACTTTGGACGACCTGGCTATTGTAAGAATCATCATTCATTAAACATGTTATCATGTGCTATCATGTTATCAACAGACATGTTATCACTAGTCGTTATCGTGTCAAATGATATAGTTTCTCCAGATGGGATGAGGTTCATCTTGTCCTCTCCTCGGGGAAAATCTTTATCTTCTATTTCCAGTTTTCATGACCTTGCATTTGTGTGGATTGAAGTCTAGTAGCCATGTCTTTAACCATCCCTAAGGCATAACCAGATCGTGTTGTATTCTTGTATTGTGTTGTGAATTGGCCCATTAACGTGTATGTAAACTTTCTCATTTATGTAATTTACGTAAACTGCGTATAGTACACCGCCTTTAGTCCACAACGAAGTCTCCTCCACGTCATTCTCTGTTTTCCGTCTTATTGGTACACTCTTCCAATTTGGTATTACAGTCTGTGAGACACCTTTTTGAAATGTCTTCAGAGTAGGGCGAGTAGAATGAGATAGGGGGAAAATAATGAGAGAATGAGATAGGGGGAAAATAATGATAGGGGTAGGAGAATGAAGGAGGGGGGGGGGGAAGAGAATGAGGGGGAGGGAGAGAATGAGGGAGAAAATGAGGGAGAGGGAGAGAATGAGAGGCAGGCAGGCAGGCAGGCAGGAAGATAGCGGTGCGTCGCAAGGGTTCCATTGTTGACATTAGCACTTCAGGAACACGCTAGTGGTGTACTGGCTCAAGGAAGTGTCCTCGGGCCCTGGGCACGCGGCCTGGGCACTGGGCACGCGGCCCGGGCACCCCGCCATGTGGGTATACCCAGCCTGTGCTCCTGAGGTTTCGTACACCACACACACACATACACCCCAATAGGAAGAAAACCCCGCTGGGGGGGGGGGGGTTGTTCATCCTGTCACTTGTATCCCCCCCCCCCCCACACAGTCTTTAAACCAGTCCAACGGAACCTAGAGACAATTTGAGGCAAAAATGAGGTGTGACGTCACTATGACGTCATAATGGTTCTGCAGATATTTTTTTTGTGGGTGACGTCAAGATCAAGTCAACTTGACGGGGTTAGTTGTGGTTTGGGAGGGGGGCACCGACCCCCCCCCCCCCCCTCTCCCACCCCCTCCCATCGCCCCCTCCCATCTCCCCCTCCCCCTCCCATCTCCCCCTCCCATCTCCCCCTCGACCTCCCGACCACTAACAACACAACCATTCTTCTTAATTCATTTGTTTATGCTGTGGTAGTGTCACCACCCTTTGTACTGGCGCTCTAAATGGCGAGCCCCGCGCCGCGAATGACCTTGTTAGGCTTGTTTCTGGACTTCCGTCCCTCAAGGGTGTTGTGGGGGGGGAGGGGTGCTTTGTGGGTGTGCTCTTTGGTCCCGCCTCTCAACTGTCAATCAACAGGTGTACAGGTTCCTGAGCCTACTGGGCTCTATCGTATCTACATTTGAAACTGTGTATGGAGTCAGCCTCCACCACATCACTGCCTAATGCATTCCACCTGTTAACTACTCTGACACTGAAAAAGTTCTTTCTAACGTCTCTGTGGCTCATTTGGGTACTCAGTTTCCACCTGTGTCCCCTTGTTCGCGTACCACCCGTGCTAAATGTTTTTTTTTCCACCCTGTCAATTCCTCTGAGAATTTTGTAGGTGGTGATTATGTCTCCCCTTACTCTTCTGTCTGCAAGTGACACGAGGTTTATATCCCGTAGCCTTTCCTCATAGCTCATACCTCTCAGTTCTGGGACTAGTCTGGTGGTATACCTCTGAATCTTCTCTAACTTTGTCTAGTGTTTAACTAGGAGTGGACTGGACCTGGATCCCTGGAAACCTCATTTTGCACAAACGCTTTCGAACTGTTCATGCAGATTTTCACAAATGTCTTTTTCATTCTCTGTGACTCTGTTCCCCCATTCACAATCTCTGGCTGTTATCCTTTACATGCAGCTTGCTTTTAATGAATTTATAGAAGACTTGGATCAGGTTGACATTTGTTCGCCTTAACTTTCTCAAAGTTCCTTTCTGCCTCTCTCCTCAGTATTTGTTTATTGTTTATTGTGCTGGTATGTTTGAGGGTTAGGCCTCTTCCTATATTGTACCTGTTTTCTTGTCATTTCCTCTCTGGTTCTCATAATTTCTGCTGAACCAATCCTGTTTTCCGGCTTTGCATCCTCTGTTTTAAGATAAATTTTGTGTCTTCATCGTATATTTCACAGAATTTGTCATACATCTCATTTACTTCCTTGCCTAGCAACAAGTCTTTCCAATTAAATTAATTAAAGAGTTCGCCAAGTTTCCCCATAATGTCCTCTCTTGGAATACTTGCTCAATTATTTCAATTTCCTCATTTTCTTGTATATTGCATTGCAGATTTAGTTTCCAACAGGACATGACCACACACTCCCAAGGGAGGAAGGTACTGGATGTCAAATATCCCTTCTTCTGCTTTCCTGGTGATAATTAAATCCAGTATTGGCGAATTATGACATTCTCATAATCAAATCAAATCAAATCATCTCATCTCAAGATAACCTTCTCTTCCCTCATTCTCGTGGCCTGCTTAATGTGTTGATACATGAATGTCTCCAGGGTGAGGTTTACAAAGCTGCCTATCCAAATGTCCTCCGATCTTGCTTCGTGGGCCTCCCAGTCCATTGCTTGGAAGTCCCCCAGTACCAACACTCTGGATTTATCTTTTATCTGTTTTTTACTCTCTCTCTCGTGACCATTATGAGGCCCTCTCGTTTGTCATCTAGTTCCTCGTTTGTCATTGTGTTGTTTGCTGGTGGACTGTAGTAGGCATTTACGGTTATCAGTTTGTCATCCTGATTCCAAACCTGCAATGCTGTTGTCAATTTGATATGGGTTATCAATTATCATTTCTTAACTTCAGGTGGTCTTCCACCAGCTCAACGATGCCGCCATCTTAACCGAGTATGTCTGTCACGTCTCCAAGCTGAGTGTAGCCATTTGGTCATATGACCTCGTTTAAAATATTTTCAAGTTTCATCTCTGTTAGTGCGACAATATCTGGGACCTTAAGCTGAATACTATTACTATTTAAATAATAAATGTTATTTATAATGATAATACTGTTATTATTAGCTCTAGTCTATTTTTATTCTAGTCTATATTATTAGCTCTAGTCTATTTTAATTAGCTCTATTATTAGCTCTGGAATAAAAATACTATTTTAGCTCTAGTGTTTTTTTTATATCATTCCATCTGTGATGGTATATTCAGCTTTCAGTAGTATGTTCCCCCTTACTTTGTCCTTTGCTCTCCCTCTAATGATTTTTTTTTTGTACCATTTCACAGCTTTTCCACTCCCTATCTCCTTGTACCAAAAATTTTTCATCGTTTATATTTTTATTTCGATGTTATGTTTCATTGAGGTTTTGTTTTAGCTGCTCTGTTTTCCTTTGAGAGGTCTCGTCTTGATGACCAAAGTTTTTTCCATCTTTAACATTTTGCAATTTCCTGGCGTTCCTAAGGTCTTCCGTCATACGTTTCACTTCATTAAATATCACCTTTAAGAGGCGATTTTTGCTGTTTCATGTTTGCCTATCCTAAAGTCAGTGATAGTTTCCTTTGTTGAGGCCTCCTAAACTTACTATTTTCTCAATGATTTTTGTCCTCTGCTGCTGCTCTGTCCACCCTAGTTGGTATTTCCTTTTCTAAACACCTAAAAATTATTATGGACTTGCTTCAATGTGCAGTGTTTTGTACTAATTTACTGTTGTTAACCGGCTATTTCTTAATTGCTTATTTAAGATATTTCTGTTTTTGACTTCCAACCGCATCTTTTTTTTTCTTTTACAACTTGTTTACAATACAAAAAGAAAGTTTCTTATATTTAGTCTATATACTTTCCCAGTCCTTCAAGTTCAAGTATGTTTATTGAGATAAGAAAGACATACATCTCAAAGGGATAGAGTAGCTTAGGCTATTTCTACCCCCTTAACAGTCCTCTATTAATCTCTAGTATTTAACTCCATGCTTGTACTAAGCTTTAAGGTTACTTTGAGTTGTACACCGCATGAGTCTATTGTCTTGTTAATTTCTTCAAATTCGCTCCTCTTCACTTTCCATCTCTCATTTTGGTCCTCTAGTTTCTTGATTTGTGTCTCCTGTCTCGTTACCTAATCACTCAAGCTGGTAATTTCCTCACCTTGCTGGAAAATACTTCCTCATAGTTACGAAATTCTTGAAAACTTAATTTTCTTTTTCCTAATTTATTTTTTTCTGTATAATTCTTCAGCAAGTCCTCAGGAATCACTAACCTGCCAAGAACACCCACTCTTTCATTGTATCTTCTTCTGAGAATCCTTCGAAACATTCGTGTGTGTGTGTGTGTGTGTGTGTGTGTGTGTGTGTGTGTGTGTGTGTGTGTGTGTGTGTGTGTGTGTGTGTGTGTGTGTACTCACCTAATTGTACTCACCTAATTGTGCTTGCGGGGGTTGAGCTCTGGCTCTTTGGTCCCGCCTCTCAACCGTCAATCAACTGGTGTACAGATTCCTGAGCCTATTGGGCTCTATCATATCTACATTTGAAACTGTGTATGGAGTCAGCCTCCACCACATCACTTCCTAATGCATTCCATTTACTAACTACTCTGACACTGAAAAAGTTCTTTCTAACGTCTCTGTGGCTCATTTGGGTACTCAGCTTCCACCTGTGTCCCCTTGTTCGCGTCCCACCAGTGTTGAATAGTTCATCCTTGTTTACCCGGTCGATTCCCCTGAGGATTTTGTAGGTTGTGATCATGTCCCCCCTTACTCTTCTGTCTTCCAGTGTCGTGAGGTGCATTTCCCGCAGCCTTTCCTCATAACTCATGCCTCTTAGTTCTGGGACTAGTCTAGTAGCATACCTTTGGACTTTTTCCAGCTTCGTCTTGTGCTTGACAAGGTACGGGCTCCATGCTGGGGCCGCATACTCCAGGATTGGTCTTACATATGTGGTGTACAAGATTCTGAATGATTCCTTACACAGGTTCCTGAACGCCGTTCTGATGTTAGCCAGCCTCGCATATGCCGCAGACGTTATTCTCTTTATGTGGGCTTCAGGAGACAGGTTTGGTGTGATATCAACTCCTAGATCTTTCTGTCTGTCTGTTTCATTAAGTACTTCATCTCCTATTCTGAGATGTGTGTGTGTGTGTGTGTGTGTGTGTGTGTGTGTGTGTGTGTGTGTGTGTGTGTGTGTGTGTGTGTGTGTGTGTGTTGTGTGTGTGTTGTGTGTGTGTTGTGTGTGTGTTGTGTGTGTGTGTGTGTGTGTGTGTGTGTGTGTGTGTGTGGTCTTCCCTTGTGGTGGCGGCCATCTTTGTTGTTGACATTTCTTCTGTTGTCAAATATCAACTGTAACTATCTAGATTTGTCAATCACTTTTGCTTATTTCTTATATCATGTGTACTTTTCAAATGACCTGTACCTCCTGGTGTCATGGGGCACCAGTCACCGTCCCCAACCTGTTCTACAATACTTATGCAACTCTGGATTTTCCTGGAGCCTAGTGCTGTGTGTGTGTGTGTGTGTGTGTGTGTGTGTGTGTGTGTGTGTGTGTGTGTGTGTGTGTGTGTGTGTGTGTGTGTGTGTGTGCGCGCGCGCGCGCGCTGCTTTCTGGTGTGTACCCGCCTAGTTGTGCTTGCGGGGGTTGAGCTCTGGCTCTTTGGACCCGCCTCTCAACTGCCAATCAACTGGTGTACAGGTTCCTGAACCTATTGGGCTCTATCATATCTACATTTGAAACTGTGTATGGAGTCAGCCTCCACCACATCACTGCCTAATGCATTCCATTTGTTAACAACTCTGACACTGCAAAGTTTTCTTACGACCCTGTGTATGTGTGGTTCTTGACATGTATTTCAGCATATATAGATGCCTATGGAGGAATATTGTTGTACACAGATGCTTGTGTACATATTTTCATATGTTTTAAGAATAAATGTTATTATCTTGTATTTTAATTTTTGTGTGGAGGGCTCTGAAGAATACCTGATCAACCAGGCTGCGACCAGCCGCGTCCAACAGCCTTGTTGACCAGACGACCAACCGGGGAGGCCTGATCGGAGACCGGGCCGCGGGGGCCTGTTGATTCCCGGAAGCTACACAAGGGGTATAGCCACAAGGTATATATGCTCCAGGTAGGGCGGTGAAGGGTGGGGTAGGGTTCCTGCTGTACCCATTTGGGTTGTACATTTGGGTTCGTCTTGAAGAAATGTTAAGATTGCACACTGGGAAAGGTGAGGTGTGAGGAACGAGGTAGACAGACAGACAGACAGACAGACAGACAGACAGACAGACAGACAGACAGACAGACAGACAGACAGACAGACAGACAGACAGACAGACAGACACAGACAGACAGACAGACAGACAGACACAGACAGACAGACAGACACAGACAGACAGACAGACACAGACAGACAGACAGGGAGGGGACAGGAAGCCGGCAGGCGAGAATTCTACCACTGAACCGCTTCTTATGGGCTCGCCATAGCCCGTGCTACATGGACACTTCGTTCTGAGTAGCTAAATCTAAACAACACCAACAACAAGAACAACAACAGGAAGCCGGAGGGAGCATTTTCTATGTCAAGTAGTTGTGGTGAATTTTTGTCTTCATTGTGTTCAATGGGGTTGTTGTTGTTGGTTACTTAGCTGCAGGATGTTTCACATGTTGACGATGAGAGAGATGTACATTTCCTAAACTAATACTCTTTATACAACTAAAAATAATTAATACAGTTTATAAAACTAGAAATAATTAATACAGTTTATAAAACTAGAAATAATTAACATACAGTTTATACAACTAAAAAAAATTAACATACAGTTTATAAAACTAGAAATAATTAACATACAGTTTATAAAACTAGAAATAATTAACATACAGTTTATAAAACTAGAAATAATTAACATACAGTTTATAAAACTAGAAATAATTAACATACAGTTTATAAAACTAGAAATAATTAACACACAGTATATACAACTAAAAATAATTAACTAATACAGTTTATACAATACAGTTTATACAACTAAAAATAATTAACTAATACAGTTTATACAATACAGTTTATACAACTAAAAATAGTTAAGTGAGGAGTGTTAACGCTGCTAGAGGCGGGTGTTTGGTCTGATTCCTTGAGACTTTCACTCCATGCCTCGCTGCCTTCGGAGGATGAGGTCTCTCGCTCCTGCTGCTGGTGCTGCTGGTGTTTACTTCTCATTGTCTGCTGTGGGATGAGGTCTAGCTCCTGTGCCCCCATCCCTGTTGGTGTTCCTGAGGCCTTATTAACCTGGCATCACTCCTGATTGGCTCCGATCAGTCAGATATAGAGGTCTTAAGAGCATTCCTCTCTGAGACATATCCTCCTTTCAGGGTCCAGATCAGATCTGGCGGAGCTTGATAGAGTGAGGAAAGGCGGGGGGTCGCCATGTCCTGTATTTGGGGGGGTGGGGCCCTAGAGCTGGAGTAAAACCCTCGTCGCCCCTCCCCCCCTCTTCCCGAAGGGGTAAGGGGGAATAAAGTGACAAAAAAAGGTGAATGAAAAGACTGAATGAGGGAGGGGGAAGCGGATTGAAAATAACACACACAAACCCGATGTGTGTCCGTGATTGTCTTCGTGTACAAGCCTCCCTCAAGTCCCACCTGTCCTCCTGTGAAGCGTCCCCCAAGTCCCACCTGTCCTCCTGGGAAGCCTCCCTCAAGTCCCACCTGTCCTGGGAAGCCTCCCCCAAGTCCCACCTGTCCTCCTGTGAAGCGTCCCCCAAGTCCCACCTGTCCTCCTGGGAAGCCTCCCCCAAGTCCCACCTGTCCTCCTGGGAAGCCTCCCCCAAGTCCCACCTGTCCTCCTGGGAAGCCTCCCCCAAGACCCACCTGTCCTCCTGGGAAGCCTCCCCCAAGACCCACCTGTCCTCCTGGGAAGCCTCCCCCAAGACCCACCTGTCCTCCTGGGAAGCCTCCCCCAAGTCCCACCTGTCCTCCTGTGAAGCGTCCCCCAAGTCCCACTTGTCCTCCTGGGAAGCCTCCCCCAAGTCCCACCTGTCCTCCTGGGAAGCCTCCCCCAAGTCCCACCTGTCCTCCTGGGAAGCCTCCCCCAAGTCCCACCTGTCCTCCTGGGAAGCCTCCCCCAAGTCCCACCTGTCCTCCTGGGAAGCCTCCCCCAAGTCCCACCTGTCCTCCTGGGAAGCCTCCCCCAAGTCCCACCTGTCCTCCTGGGAAGCCTCCCCAAGTCCCACCTGTCCTCCTGGGAAGCCTCCCCCAAGTCCCACCTGTCCTCCTCGGAAGCCTCCCCCAAGTCCCTGTCCTCCTCGGAAGCCTCCCCCAAGTCCCGCCTGTCCTCCTCGGAAGCCTCCCCCAAGTCCCACCTGTCCTCCTCGGAAGCCTCCCCCAAGTCCCACCTGTCCTCCTCGGAAGCCTCCCCCAAGTCCCACCTGTCCTCCTCGGAAGCCTCCCCCAAGTCCCACCTGTCCTCCTGGGAAGCCTCCCTCAAGTCCCACCTGTCCTCCTGGGAAGCCTCCCTCAAGTCCCACCTGTCCTCCTGGGAAGCCTCCCCAAAGTCCCACCTGTCCTCCTGGGAAGCCTCCCCCAAGACCCACCTGTCTTGGGAAGCCTCCCTCAAGTCCCACCTGTCCTCCTGGGAAGCCTCCCTCAAGTCCCACCTGTCCTCCTGGGAAGCCTCCCTCAAGTCCCACCTGTCCTCCTCGGAAGCCTCCCCCAAGTCCCACCTGTCCTCCTGGGAAGCCTCCCCCAAGTCCCACCTGTCCTCCTGGGAAGCCTCCCTCAAGTCCCACCTGTCCTCCTGGGAAGCCTCCTTCAAGTCCCACCTGTCCTCCTGGGAAGCCTCCCTCAAGTCCCACCTGTCCTCCTGGGAAGCCTCCCTCAAGTCCCACCTGTCCTCCTGGGAAGCCTCCCTCAAGTCCCACCTGTCCTCCTGGGAAGCCTCCCCCAAGACCCACCTGTCTTGGGAAGCCTCCCCAAGACCCACCTGTCCTCCTGGGAAGCCTCCCCCAAGACCCACCTGTCCTCCTGGGAAGCCTCCCTCAAGTCCCACCTGTCCTCCTGGGAAGCCTCCCTCAAGTCCCACCTGTCCTCCTGGGAAGCCTCCCTCAAGTCCCACCTGTCGTCCTGGGAAGCCTCCCTCAAGTCCCACCTGTCCTCCTGGGAAGCCTCCCTCAAGTCCCACCTGTCCTCCTGGGAAACCTCCCTCAAGTCCCACCTGTCCTCCTCGAACAGTGACGTGGAGTGCTATCCATACCAGTGCTACCCGCTGGAGTCGAGCATGACCTACTGACCAGTGGTAAGTAGCACCTCCAAGCTCTCCCTCCCCCCCTCAAGCTGGGAGAGGTCTGGTGTGACTCCCATGTTAATGATCCAACCACTTGCACTGGTTCGGTAAAGCGACGACGGGACTCGCTTCTTGCAGGACTGCGTTCGAGTCCCACTGGTCCAAGTGGCCCATCGCTCGCTGAGGACGGAGTGTTGGAACCGCCGTTCCATCACACATCTTTTCCATCTTTTCATACCATACTTGAGATGCTTGTGATGGCCTGTCGGACCAAGCTCTCACAAGTCGTGCCTGGCCTCGGTCATGACTGTTGCAACCTTGGTCCAGCAGACGTGAGGTACTGCTGCTGGTGCATACTTGTGCAGACACGCGCGACACGTGTGTCTGCTGGCCGGGTACACATTGACCAATACGGCTATCCAGCACGTTCTCTCTCTCTCTCTCTCTCTCTGCCGCTCTGTGTACCAAAAAAAATACAATTGTTTAGCCTACCCAGACACGTAATATTGACGTTTTCTTTGCACTGGGCTTGGGTAGGTTGGGTGGGTTGCTTGGGTTCACGCGTTATTGCTTAGGCAAAACTGTTTGTTCCATTTTTTTTACGAATCTGAGAGAAGGAACTTGTGTTGTCGCACCAGCGGCTGAACCACTCTGGCGATCTTTGTGGAAAGTAAACCATTGGTTTACTTTCCAATAAAAAACATTGGTTTACTTTCCACGAAGTTTCCTCCCCGGTTATCGTAACATTTGTGTAGTGTACTTTGGTATTGGGCACATTGGGGCAGAGGGGAAGGATAGTTTGGGGGGTGCCATAGGCACAATCAGAGAACACTGTATAAACATCAGAAGTCCGCGGTTGTTCAACACCCTCCCAGCGAGCATAAGAAATATTGCCGGAACAACCGTGGACATCTTCAAGTGAAAACTAGATAGTTTCTTCCAAGGAGTGCCGGACCAACCAGGCTGTGGTGGATATGTGGGCCTGCGGGTCGCTCCAAGCAACAGCCTGGTGGACCAAACTCTCACAAGTCAAGCCTGGCCTCGGGCCGGGCTTGGGGAGTAGAACAACTCCCAGAACCCCATCAACCAGGTGTCAAGCAGTTAGGGGGGATAATTTTATTATTTTTAAACCTGTGTCTATTTTATACAATTTCCGTAAAATTTCACTCTACTCTTGGTTTAGGGTGTCGTAAAATGGGGTCACCACTTTCAGACCCGAGCTGTTGAAATGGGTTTTCCACATTACAAAACTGTAAGCTTTATAATGTTCGGTTTGAAATTGATATTATAAAAACATAAGATTTGATTAAACCGTCGTGTTGTTTGTTTCATCTGTCCCATCCCATCCCAAATCATTATCCTCACCCCCCTTCCCAGTGCTATATAGTCGTGGAGAGAGAGAGAGAGGTTACGGGCTATTCATGCCCGTGCCACCTCTTGGGTGGCTTAATCTTTATCAATCAATCAATCGGGGGGGGGGGGGTGGGACCTGCTGCATGGGTAACAGCTTCTCCCACGTATCAATCTACCCTGGCTTTGCGCCCGGGAGAGGCCACTCCAGACCGACAACCAGAGCTCAACTCCATAGTCTCCTGAGACTGATGGATGCCTACTACTACTACTATAGTCGTAATGGCTTTGCGCTTTCCCCTGATAGTTCCCTTCCCTTGTATAGAATGGCTGTTTAGCGATGAGTCTTCATCACTGACGGATCAGCCTGATCCCGCAGTAAACACAGTTGAGGATAACGTGAGTAGACAGCAGGAAGCCCAAACGAGTCTGCTCCTATTCATACCCACCCAAAGTCATTCACATACATGTTTAACCTACGCTTGAAACACTCTCGCGTCTACCCGGCCATCTGTTCAATAAATGAGAACCTAAAATGTAGAGTACTCAGTATTTCCCTTCTCACTGCTAATGGCTGCTGCAGGCCGTCTTTGCAAGCGTGTCAACAGCATCATGCTTTGAGACGCCAACATGGGATGGTATCCGAAGGAATTCTCTTTCGCAGCAAAAAAAAAACATTCATTCGAATATCTGCCTGTTTTGTGTGTTAGTATGTGCGCTCAGTGCCAAGAATGCCCCCTCTGCGATGCCAAGAATGCCCCCTCTGCGATGCCAAGAATGCCCCCTCTGCGATGCCAAGAATGCCCCCTCTGCGATGCCAAGAATGCCCCCTCTGCGATGCCAAGAATGCCCCCTCTGCGATGCCAAGAATGCCCCCTCTGCGATGCCAAGAATGCCCCCTCTGCGATGCCAAGAATGCCCCCTCTGCGATGCCAAGAATGCCCCCTCTGCGATGCCAAGAATGCCCCCTCTGCGATGCCAAGAATGCCCCCTCTGCGATGCCAAGAATGCCCCCTCTGCGATGCCAAGAATGCCCCCTCTGCGATGCCAAGAATGCCCCCTCTGCGATGCCAAGAATGCCCCCTCTGCGATGCCAAGAATGCCCCCTCTGCGATGCCAAGAATGCCCTCTGCTAGTCATAGCATATAATTCCACCACCTTTGTTTTTTTAAACTTCAGTGGCAAGTTATAGGCATGTCTGCAGGATGGATCTGAGTCGTGCTAGAACAGTCGCTGACACGTCGCTGACACGTCACTGACACGTCACTGACACGTCACTGACACGTCACTGACACGTCACTGACATCCCATTGACACGACATTGACGCGGTTCACTGCTGCACGAGTGAGAGAAGATAGTTTTAAGTATATTTACACTCGCCTCTGACACAGCTTCCAGCATCTAGAGAGCCGCGGGTGTAACGCTGATGCCCGCACCGGTACCCCAGAGTGTGACGACTCCCAGTAATGCTCCCCCGATGATTGACAAAGATTAACCCACCGCAAGAGGTGGCACGGGCACGAATAACCCCTAATATCATAGCATGAGGATTATATTATTGGAAAGAAGGGCAGGCGGAGGACAACGTTTGACGTCACCAGAGGGACGTCACCAGAGGGACGTCACCAGAGGGACGTCACCAGAGGGACGTCACCAGAGGGACGTCACCAGAGGGACGTCACGGATGTGGGCGGTTAGTGTTCCCCGGCGGCTCTGTGCTTGGCTCTAATGTCTGGGTTAAGGAGCTCTTGTTTTCGCCTCTATATAGAGTTAACACCGTGGGCGTTAGGGAGGGGGCGTGGTGGAGGGG
>NC_091163.1:4271167-4320590 GCF_040958095.1 Procambarus clarkii | reverse complement strand
CTCTTGACACAGGCTAAACCTTCCCCGTGTGATTCCTACTCTTATACGCCCGCTACTGTTTCAGACGCTGCTGCTGCTGCTGTGGGGGCAATGTTCCTGTTATTAGTGGTGATACTGGAGTTACGACTGCTACTGCTGCTCCAAATCCTCCTCCATCTGCTGCTGTTATGACGTTTCTTCAAAGGTTCAACCATTTAGACAGTTCATCATAGATCAACATAACCTTAAGCTCAGAAATGTGTCGCAGTCTTGACCCGTATGTCAATATTCTCACTGTTGGCCTCGTGGGTAAACACGTTAAAACCCGGATCATCTACTGTGAAAAGCTCATCCCCCCCCCCCCCAAGGTACCGTGCTTGCTCCGGTACTATTTCTCATCCTACTATTAGCCTTAGACAAGGATACAAACTACAGCACTGTATCATCATGTGCAGATGACACTAAGATTTTCATGCGAGTAGACAATATAGAGGACACGACAATCCTCCAGTCGGATGTAAATCGGGTCTTTCAGTGGGCCACAGGTAATAATATGATGTTTGATGCACACAAGTTCCAGCTCCAGCGAAATAGAAAATTAAAAAATAAAACATATAAAACGAAATAAAATCACACTACAGATCGAAAAAACAATGTAGACATCTTAATGAAGCTGACACGACTGCAAGAAAAATGACAGGTTGGATAACAAGGACCTTCCAACACGGGATGACATACTAATGATACTTTATGTCACTAGTGCTCTCTAGGGTGGAATATTGTTACGCTCTTAACAGCCCCATTCAGAGCCGAAGGTGTTGACCTAGAAAGCGTTCAAAGATCCTTTACCGCTAGAATCAACTCTATAAGTCATCTTAATTATTGGGACCAATTAAAAGTTCTAAATCTGTATTCTCTAGAGCGCAGGCGGGAGAGAGATACATAATAATAATCTACATGTGGAAGATAAAAGAGGGGGCTGGTCCCAAACCTGCACACAGAAATAACATCACATGAGACCAGGAGGAATGGCAGGATGTGCAGAATACCCCCGTTGAAGAGCAGAGGTGCAACAGGTACTCTGAGAGAGAACTATCAACACCAGAGGCCCGAGACTGTTCAACACGCTTCCACTACACATAAGGGACATAACTGGCCGACCCCTCGCAGTGTTCAAGAGAGAACTATCAACATCAGAGGCCCGAGACTGTTCAACACGCTTCCACTACACATAAGGGACATAACTGGCCGACCCCTCACAGTGTTCAAGAGAGAACTATCAACATCAGAGGCCCGAGACTGTTCAACACGCTTCCACTACACATAAGGGACATAACTGGCCGACCCGCTCACAGTGTTCAAGAAAGAACTGGATAAGCACCTCCAAAGGATACCTGATCAACCAGACTGATTCATACGTCAGGCTGCGAGCAGCCACGTAAAACAGCCTGGTTGACCAGACCACCAACCAGGAGGCCTTGTCGGAGACCGGGCCGCGGGACCGTTGATCCCCGGAAGCTACACAAGGTGGGTAGGTGGGGGGGGGGATATACCCGAGGCGTGGGGATATATCTCAAGGGGTGAGGATATACTTTAAGGGGTATACCCGAGGGGTTGGCAGTATACCCGAGGAGAGCGAGCCACCAGCGGGGTGAAGGGACTGGAGCAGGCTGGAAGCCGGATAGGAATAATATTACAGGAGGGGATTTTTTTTTTTTTTTTTTTTTTTTTTTTTTTTTTTTGGAGTAAAGAGGAAGGAGAGGCATAGGTGAAGGGAAGTATAGAAGTGGGAAATACAGTGAGAGGTATGAAAGCAGGCGGGCTGTCCGCCTTGCTGACACGATGTGTGGGTGTTGGCAGCTAAGCTAAGCTGGCTCCCTCTTGTCAGGGAGCTGTGAGTGTGTGAGAGGTTCTTCACATGTGTTTCACCATATATGGATGTCCATAGATGAATACTGTGAAGCATTCATATATAGACACTCCGATGCTTCCACACACGGTATTCTGTTTAATGCTCTTTATTTTATTATTATTATTTATCGAGTTGTCATACATATTATTTATCGAGTTGTTCATACATACACATATATGAACTGTTCATATATATACATATATAACTCATCTTGGGATTATATACTGTGGGGCGGGGTTTTCGTCCAGAGAATCGAGGCTCCTGGGCCACCAGCTGTGGGAGCGGGGCGTCTCATCTTGGAGTAATCTTTCAAACATTGGGTCCTCTAACATTTCGATGGTGTTCCATACCCTGATGGCTTGGTGCTGCAGTCTGATGTTTAGTGGCTGTATGTTCAGGAGTTCGTGGAGCTCCTGGATTGTCTGATCATATGGTGGACGGTGTTTTGCTGCTCTCCTTAGCGCCTTATTTTGTACTGCTTGCAGTTTCTGCATGTTAGTTTTCTTTATGGTGTGTAGTGGTACTGGGGGATATTCTAGATGCGGCCGAACTAGAGCCTTATATAGGTGGATCTGAATGTTAGTACTGAGGCTTCGGAATCAGGAGGGGATGATTGAGGAAATGGGAGGAGAGGGGTGAGGGGAATGGCCTAAGAGGGGCAAGAGGGGGAGAGGGAGAGGAGGGGGGGATGTCGTTCCAGAGGCCGAAGCCCTCCCCTCCCCCACCCCCCCTGCTGACACACCGTCTGCACTCACCTAGGTGTGCTTGCGGGGGTTGAGCTCTGCTCTTTCGGCCGCCTCTCAACTGTCAATCAACTTCCCCCCCCCCCACAGACACATCCCTCCCCCCCCCAGGAAGCAGCCCGTAACAGCTGATTAACTCAGCACCTATTATTATTATTATTATTATTATTATTATTATTATTATTATTATTATTATTATTATTATTATTATTTTTAAAAATTCTGAGATTCTGATCAGGAGCCAGGGCGCCCGACAGCTGAGTGGACAGCGCTTCTGATTCACAGATTCACACAACTAGGTGAGTACAGTCCTGAGGTTCCGGGTTCGATCCCCGGTGGAGGCGGAGACAAATGGGCAAAATGTTTCTTTCACCCTAATGTCCCTGTTACATAGCAGTAAATAGGTACCTGTGAGTTACACAGCTGCTACGGGCTGCTTCCTGGGGTAGGGGGGGGATGTAAAAAAAAAAAAAAGGAGGCCTGGTCGAGGACCGGGCCGCGGGAACGCTAAGCCCCGAAATCATCTCAAGATAACCTCAAGAAGTGTTTCATCTGGTAATTATGTACTGTGGGGCTGGGTCTCCATCTTGAGCGGTTATCTTGAGATGATTTCGGGGCTTTAGTGTCCCCGCGGCCCGGTCCTCGACCAGGCCTCCACCCCCAGGAAGCAGCTGTGACAGCTGACTAACACCCAGGTACCTATTTTACTGCTAGGTAACAGGGGCATAGGGTGAAATAAACTCTGCCCATTGTTTCTCGCCGGCGCCTGGGATCGAACCCGGGACCACAGGATCACAAGTCCAGCGTGCTGTCCGCTCGGCCGACCGGTTCCCGGCTCCATGGAATAAGATCCAGGTTCTTGGGCCACCAGCTGTGGGAGTGGGAGGGGGGGGCGGGGGAGGGGGGGAGTGGTAGGCAGAGTGAAGAATGAGAGGAAAGGGGAGACGAGAGAGATAGTGAAGGGAATAGGAGAAGAAATGAGGATGGGAAAAAGGAGGCGATAGGTGGGGAGGAGGGGGATAGGTGGGGAGGAGGGGGATAGGTGGGGAGGAGGGGGATAGGTGGGGAGGAGGGGAATAGGTGGGGATCCAGGCAGGCGACAGTCCGGCGCCCCAACATGTCTGACTAAGGTAATTTTGCCCGCCATTTTCCCCTAAGGTTTATAGCCAATGTCCACAACATGAGGGACGCCGAGCCCCCGTGGCAGCCTCCCACAGTCCGGTATGCGTATTGAATACAAGGTACGCATGTATACTCCCACATCTCCCAGGTACCCACCCACCACTGGCTGGACGGGACCCATGCCCACGTTACCCTGGGCGGGTCCGCCTAATTACCCTAAGTATACCCGAAGGAATACCCTAGGGGGATGGGGTTGGGCACCATGAACCCACAGGCGTGCGAGAAGCCTGTTGCTCCATCAAGCACATAACACAAGCATCAAAACTTTCCAGCATAAGAAATTGCGCGAGGCAGTGTGCGTGTACAGGGTGTAGTACACCTGTATCCACACGAGTTAGGAGGGACATGATCACCACATTCAAGATTCTCAAGGGAATTGATAGGGTAGATAAAGACAGGCTATTTAACACAAGGGGACACAGGTGGAAACTGAGTGCCCAAATGAGCCACAGAGATATTAGAAAGAACTTTTTTAGTGTCAGAGTGGTTGACAAATGGAATGCATTAGGAAGTAATGTGGTGGAGGCTGACTCCATACACAGTTTCAAGTGTAGATATAATAAGAGCCCAATAGGCTAAGGAACCTGTACACCTGTTGATTAACAGTTGAGAGGCGGAACCAAAGAGCCAGAGTTCAACCCCCGCAAGCACAACTAGGTGAGTACACCTGTACACAGGGTCACAGTATAGAGAGAACATGCTTGGTAGGGCACCTCAGCGGGGTAGAGTAATTGGGTGATAGTGAGCCACAGTACTCATTTATAATACTCGCCTAATTGTGCTTGCAGGGGGATAGAGGGGAATGAACTTCGGCAATTTGGTCCCTTCAGTCAACTGGTGTAATCAGTTCAATCAACTGACTCCTTACCGAGTCTACTGGGCTCTATCATATCTACATTTGAAACTGTGCATGGAGTCAGCCTCCACCACATCACTGCCTAATGCATTCCATCCGTTAACTACTCTGACACTGATAAAGTTCCTTCTAACGTCTCTGTGGCTCATGTGGGTACTCAGTCTCCACCTGTGTCCCCTTGTGCGCTTATCACCCGTGTTAATTAAATAAACTGTATGTGTACTCTCAATTCCACTGAGAATCTTGAACGTGATGATCATGTCTCCCTTACCTGTAACACCCTAAATGGTTGTATTTTAATATTACACATCCCTCGAGAGTCAGTCCCACAGGATCTTGGCGGCGCCGGGCTGTCGGCCCTGAGCACAAAGTCACACCTTTCAAGTGGTAATTGTCACAGGTTGAATAGAGGTCAGGTCGAGTCAGGTGACCTACCTACCCCTACCCTCCCTCCCTCCCCCCCCCCTACCCTCTCTCTCCCTCCCTCCCTCCCCCTACCCTCTCTCTCCCTCCCTCCCTCCCCCTACCCTCTCTCTCCCTCCCTCCCTCCCCCCTACCCTCTCTCTCCCTCCCCCCCCTACCCTCTCTCTCCCTCCCCCCCCTACCCTCTCTCTCCCCCTCCCCCCCCCCCCTACCCTCTCTCCCCCCTCTACCCACTCTCCCCCCCCTACCCTCTCTCTCCCTCCCCCCCTACCCTCTCTCTCCCTCCCCCCCCCTACCCTCTCTCTCCCTCCCCCCCTATCTCTCTCTCTCTCTCTCTCTCTCTCTCTCTCTCTCTCTCTCTCTCTCTCTCTCTCTCTCTCTCTCTCTCTCTCTCTCTCTCTCTCTCTTTTTCTCCGCTAAGCTGATAATTACACACGGGAGACTGTGTTGTTCCCATCACACAAGCCGCTGTCTAGGTGTGGTAGAAAGATAGTCAGAGGCTAGTTCCTAGTTGGCGGAGTTTAGTTCCAAGGTTCCACCCTTGAAATACCGGTGGAATTGTACATTTAGAGATAGAGAGATATTTTAGAGATATTTATACATAGATAGAGACAGGGGAGAGAGAAGCTCGCTAGGTCTACACAAGACTGTCAGCCGTACCACTGTCGGCTATCTTATGATTAATCATTGACTTCCTTGAGTGAGTGTGAAAGGTTGACGTATATTTGGTGTTTTCCAATTTAATAAGTGCTGTGTGACTTTCAGGGTGAGTCAGCCGTAGTTGTTCTCAATGTCTTGTGACTAAGTCTGAAGTAATGTTGATATCTGAGGATCAAGTGATATGGCGGAGTTATGATATCCATATGATTGTGAATTTTCCTGAATATATACACACACATTAATAATTGATTAAGCAGGCGATGAGTCACAATAACGTGGGTAAAGTCTGGTTGACCAGACCACACACTAGAAGGTGAAGGGACGACCACGTTTCGGTCCGTCCTGGACCATTCTCAAGTCGATTAATCAATAATTGATTAACTTGAGGTCCTTTATTAAGGCCACACATGGAGGAAATAGGCCAGGATTAATCAGCCATTTAGGCAACTTTGCGGTTACTTGGCGATGATTTCGGGGCTCAACGTCCCCGCGGCCCGGTCCCGGCCGACCGGGCCTCCTCGTTGCTGGACTGGTCAACCAGGCTGTTGGACGCGGCTGCTCGCAGCCTGACATATGAACCACAGCCTGGTTGATCAGGTATCCTTGTATACATCTGCACAATCGCATCTGTATCCTCACAACCTGTACATCTCTGCTCTTATCACGGCGACACTGTTTAAACAGTTCATGACCTCCGAAGCTCCAAAACTGTTTAAGAAACAAAGCCGCCATGATTAAGAAAAAGATGCACAGGTTTCTGAAGCAGATCCGTAAAATACGTGATGAATTCCGGCCCCAGATCTCGTAAACTATTTAGTCAACACGGACTAAGCCGCCTTGAGATCCAGGTAAGAGATACAAATCTCTCAAGTAACTCAGTCGATTAAGGCAGCGTCTGGGATCCTCTTGGACGTAGGTTCGAACCCTCGTCACGGATCTTGTGGATTTGTTCTCTTAAGTGGGCATTTAAATGCTTTGCATTTAATAAATGCTGTTGGCCGCCTCGATATTGGGAATCCAATGTATATATATATGACCGAGCCCAACTGGTTCAGAAACCTGTAGATGAATTATTTAGAATGGGGGGGGGGGGAGACGGGACTCAAAAGCTTATATTGATTGATTGATTGATTGATTGATTGATTGATTGATTGATTGATTGATTGATTGATTGATTGATGAAGATTAAGCCTCCCAAGAGGTGGCACGGGCATGAATAACCCGTAACAAAAGCTTTACTTTTGATCTCGTTAATATAGCTAGGTGATGCAGACCATCACACCTCTACCACCTTAAACAACCCCACCCCCCCTATTCCATCACAAGTTACAGTCCCGCTCCTGTGCCAGGTAAGTCCACAACGGGCTCACCATACCCCGTGCTACTTGGAATTTTTTGTTTCAAGTAGCGAATCTTAAACAACAACAACGCTCACTTGCGAACTCCACCCCACACAACAACACACACCCCACAACACACCTCCACAACACACCTCCACAACACACACCCCACAACACACACCCCACAACACACCTCCACAACACACACCCACAACACACACCCCACAACACACACCCCACAACACACACCCCACAACACACCTCCACAACACACACACCCACAACACACCTCCACAACACACACACCCACAACACACCTTATCCAACAAGCCCCTCAGGTCTGCCCTTAACACATGTTCTTCATTAACGACAACACACAACCTTCAAACGCCTGTTTTCCCGACCTAACTGTTCAACCCCTGAAAGACCCGTTCATTAACACCTGTTCATTACAACCCTTCAACTAGTTAATAATCTGCCAACCACGAGTCCCTCTCCCCAGGACCACCTGTTCAACTCCCTCATGATTGATCAGGTTGTTGGTGCTCTCCCGGCGCCTCAATCCTCCAGGAGAGTCCAACAATCCTATTAAGTGCTGGACGCGACATACCTGACCCCAGGGGGGTTCCCTCAGATTGGGGTCCCTCCCTCACGGCCCCAAGAAGGGGTCCCTCAACTTGGGGTCCCAAACCCCCCCCCCCCAAGATGAGACACAGGAGGACCAATTACAGAGCAACAATGGTAAATCTTCCCTCACCATTCTGAGGCATTTCCAGACGATTAGAGGCCTTGGTGAAGCAGAGATTCATTCTCTCTCTCTCTCTCATTCTCTCTCTCTCTCTCTCTCTCTCTCTCTCTCTCTCTCTCTCTCTCTCTCTCTCTCTCCCCCCCCCCACAACCCGGAGCTCTTGCCAACAATACCACCATCATCAGGAGAAGGCCATAGGCACCCTCCCCCCCCCCATCACTGTCATGGCATCAAGGTAGGGGCATTACCAGCATCTTGCATCAGTGCCCCATGACACCACCACCATGTTGCATCAGTGCCCCATGACACCACCACCATGTTGCATCAGTGCCCCATGACACCACCACCATGTTGCATCAGTGCCCCATGACACCACCACCATGTTGCATCAGTGCCACATGACACCACCACCATGTTGCATCAGTGCCACATGACACCAGCGCGTGGCACTGATCACGTCTATCAAGGTGACGGCTCCTGGTCTCACACACACCCACCCTCCCCACAACCAGGTAGCAGCTTCTCTCTATTTGGCATTACCTTAAAAATACGTAGGGGTGAAAAAGACGCTCGTAGGGGGGGGGGGGGAGGGGTTAAGGAAGGAAATATTGGTGGTAAGGAGGAACGGAAGGAGGAATGTGACGACTGCTTATTGCACACAGTCACTGGCAGCTCTGGGGAGACAGTTGGTGTTTAAGACTGTCATGACAGCAGAGTCTTGGGACAATTACAAGCGACTGCCGCGTCGGGCTGAGGAGAAACACAACAGAAAGCTGAGGAGAGGAAAGGCAGGACGCCGCTAATAAATTGTTGTGTGGCAGGTGTGGCAGGTGTGGCAGGTCTCTGATGCTCTCACCTCAACCAGTCACACCACCACACACCCCTCTGGGTGACATCTACCACCAGATATTAACCAAACTACAATCAACAAACACAGTAACATCAGCACGTCCCTATCCAGCATGGTGGTGGTGGTGGTGGTTTAAGAATTCAGCTACTCGGAACAAACAGTTGCAAGTAGCACGGGCTAAGGTGAGCCCGTAGTGGACTTACCTGGCACAAGAGCGGTGCTGTTTGTGCCTGTCTCAAGATGATGAGCATTGATGAAGATTAAGCCACCCCAAAAGGTGGCATGGGCATGAATAGCCCGTCAAGATCCAAGGTGATTGGGCCACCACCCTTTTACCTATCCCCCCCCACCCCTGCTTACCAGTTCCACGACCACTGGAACAAGGCACCACTGTGAACAATGTGAAGAGTGTCACCATGTACAGAGGTGTACAGAACTGGATAAACACCTCCAAAGGAAACCTTGAGGTTATCTTGAGATGATTTCGGGGCTTTTTTAGTGTCCCCGCGGCCCGGTCCTCGACCAGGCCTCCACCCCCAGGAAGCAGCCCGTGACAGCTGACTAGCACCCAGGTACCTATTTTACTGGTAGGTAACAGGGGCATAGGGTGAAAGAAACTATGCCCATTGTTTCTCGCCGGCGCCTGGGATCGAACCCAGGATCACAAGTCCCGCGTGCTGTCCGCTCGGCCCCCCTAATCAACCAGGCTGTGATTCATACGTCAGCCGCGTCAACAAGGCAAGTACACACATGTAATAGTCGAGTGAGAAGGGTATGAGGTAAGCTTGCGTGGGAGGGGGGAGGGGGGGTATGAGGTAAGCTTGCGTGGGAGGGGGGAGGGGGGTATGAGGTAAGCTTGCGTGGGAGGGGGGGTATGAGGTAAGCTTGCGTGGGAGGGGGGAGGGGGGGTATGAGGTAAGCTTGCGTGGGAGGGGGGGAGGGGGGTATGAGGTAAGCTTGCGTGTGTGTGGGGGGGGGGGGAGGGGTAGAGGGGGGATGGGGTCACCAGAGTAGGGGGGGGGGGTGCAACACTGAACAATACCAGCACCGTTGGCATTGTACCAATGGTATTGATACCAACAGGTGATGGTATCCATAAGAATTTAACTCTCAAATCTCCTTTCTTTATCAGCTAAAACATTCATTCGTATATCACCGACTTATCTTACTATGTGCGCTTAGTGCCAGGAGAGCAGTATTGGCACGGTGGCACGGGCATGAATAACCCCAAATAACACAGCGTGAGCACTCTCAAGAGATAGTCCCCGTTCTCAACTGGTTTAATAACATAACCTTTATAGTTCCCTAGAAGTATATTTACTAAACCTACCCACACATCCCAGTTTTCTTAAGGCTTGATTCTTTGATCATATGGTACATATTTAAGTATTTTGATGCATTTAATACAACAAAAAATCTTATACAACGAAAATGTGCAGTCAAATTCCAGAAGACACCTGGGATACAGACGTGTCTGTATCCCAGCAGCTTTCCTAAAACTCAAGTGTCCAATACACCACGTGTCGGCGGGTGAACGTGTCCAATACACCACGTGTCGGCGGGTGAACGTGTCCAATACACCACGTGTCGGCGGGTGAACGTGTCCAATACACCACGTGTCGGCGGGTGAACGTGTCCAATACACCACGTGTCGGCGGGTGAACGTGTCCAATACACCACGTGTCGGCGGGTGAACGTGTCCAATACACCACGTGTCGGCGGGTGAACGTGTCCAATACACCACGTGTCGGCGGGTGAACGTGTCCAATACACCACGTGTCGGCGGGTGAACGTGTCCAATACACCACGTGTCGGCGGGTGAACGTGTCCAATACACCACGTGTCGGCGGGTGAACGTGTCCAATACACCACGTGTCGGCGGGTGAACGTGTCCAATACACCACGTGTCGGCGGGTGAACGTGTCCAATACACCACGTGTCGGCGGGTGAACGTGTCCAATACACCACGTGTCGGCGGGTGAACGTGTCCAATACACCACGTGTCGGCGGGTGAACGTGTCCAATACACCACGTGTCGGCGGGTGAACGTGTCCAATACACCACGTGTCGGCGGGTGAACGTGTCCAATACACCACGTGTCGGCGGGTGAACGTGTCCAATACACCACGTGTCGGCGGGTGAACGTGTCCAATACACCACGTGTCGGCGGGTGAACGTGTCCAATACACCACGTGTCGGCGGGTGAACGTGTCCAATACACCACGTGTCGGCGGGTGAACGTGTCCAATACACCACGTGTCGGCGGGTGAACGTGTCCAATACACCACGTGTCGGCGGGTGAACGTGTCCAATACACCACGTGTCGGCGGGTGAACGTGTCCAATACACCACGTGTCGGCGGGTGAACGTGTCCAATACACCACGTGTCGGCGGGTGAACGTGTCCAATACACCACGTGTCGGCGGGTGAACGTGTCCAATACACCACGTGTCGGCGGGTGAACGTGTCCAATACACCACGTGTCGGCGGGTGAACGTGTCCAATACACCACGTGTCGGCGGGTGAACGTGTCCAATACACCACGTGTCGGCGGGTGAACGTGTCCAATACACCACGTGTCGGCGGGTGAACGTGTCCAATACACCACGTGTCGGCGGGTGAACGTGTCCAATACACCACGTGTCGGCGGGTGAACGTGTCCAATACACCACGTGTCGGCGGGTGAACGTGTCCAATACACCACGTGTCGGCGGGTGAACGTGTCCAATACACCACGTGTCGGCGGGTGAGAGCAAGAACATGCACTCCCTTGATCATCATATTGTAGAACGTCCCAGATTGACTGACACATGATGGAACGGGTGTTCCAGATTGACTGACACATGATGGAACAAGTGTCCCAGATTGACTGACACATGATGGAACAAGTGTCCCAGATTGACTGACACATGATGGAACAAGTGTCCCAGATTGACTGACACATGATGGAACAAGTGTCCCAGATTGACTGACACATGATGGAACAAGTGTCCCAGATTGACTGACACATGATGGAACAAGTGTCCCAGATTGACTGACACATGATGGAACAAGTGTCCCAGATTGACTGACACATGATGGAACAAGTGTCCCAGATTGACTGACACATGATGGAACAAGTGTCCCAGATTGACTGACACATGATGGAACAAGTGTCCCAGATTGACTGACACATGATGGAACAAGTGTCCCAGATTGACTGACACATGATGGAACAAGTGTCCCAGATTGACTGACACATGATGGAACAAGTGTCCCAGATTGACTGACACATGATGGAACAAGTGTCCCAGATTGACTGACACATGATGGAACAAGTGTCCCAGATTGACTGACACATGATGGAACAAGTGTCCCAGATTGACTGACACATGATGGAACAAGTGTCCCAGATTGACTGACACATGATGGAACAAGTGTCCCAGATTGACTGACACATGATGGAACAAGTGTCCCAGATTGACTGACACATGATGGAACAAGTGTCCCAGATTGACTGACACATGATGGAACAAGTGTCCCAGATTGACTGACACATGATGGAACAAGTGTCCCAGATTGACTGACACATGATGGAACAAGTGTCCCAGATTGACTGACACATGATGGAAAAAGTGTCCCAGATTGACTGACACATGATGGAACAAGTGTCCCAGATTGACTGACACATGATGGAACAAGTGTCCCAGATTGACTGACACATGATGGAACAAGTGTCCCAGATTGACTGACACATGATGGAACAAGTGTCCCAGATTGACTGACACATGATGGAACAAGTGTCCCAGATTGACACATGATGGAACAAGTGTCCCATATTGACTGACACATGATGGAACAAGTGTCCCATATTGACTGACACATGATGGAACAAGTGTCCCACATTGACTGACACATGATGGAACAAGTGTCCCATATTGACTGACACATGATGGAACAAGTGTCCCATATTGACTGACACATGATGGAACAAGTGTCCCATATTGACTGACACATGATGGAACAAGTGTCCCATATTGACTGACACATGATGGAACAAGTGTCCCATATTGACTGACACTTGACAATATTGGAACACTTTCTGACACACACACAAGGACCTGTACTCAAGGTTTATTGTGTAATTCAACAGTAACGTAATAATGTGTGTGACGTAATTATAACTTGTAAAAGTCAATGAATTCCCCTTCAGTGCTGGAGAGCTCACAAGAGGCACTACCACTACACTATGTGGTGCCTAACACACGCCTCGAACCCCGGACCATAGACGACACACCACAATGTAAACATGCTTGTGTTCAGCTATGCCAGCTACCTGCCCCTGAGGCTGCTGGAGGGCAGCCAGGGAGGGCACAGGGACCTGAGGGCCAGGGAGGGCCAGGAAGGGCACAGGGGCCTGAGAGCCAGGGAGTGCCAAGGACCTGAGGGCCAGGGAGTGCCAAGGACCTGAGGGCCAGGGAGTGCCAGGGACCTGAGGGCCAGGGAGTGCCAGGGACCTGAGGGCCAGGGAGTGCCAGGGACCTGAGGGCCAGGGAGTGCCAGGGACCTGAGGGCCAGGGACCTGAGGGCCAGGGAGTGCCAGGGACCTGAGGGCCAGGGAGTGCCAGGGACCTGAGGGCCAGGGAGTGCCAGGAACCTGAGGGCCAGGGAGTGCCAGGGACCTGAGGGCCAGGGAGTGCCAGGGACCTGAGGGCCAGGGAGTGCCAGGGACCTGAGGGCCAGGGAGTGCCAGGGACCTGAGGGCCAGGGAGAGCCAGGGTCCTGCCACACGCACCCAACAGCTCTCAACACTTACCTGAAAGGAACAAAAATACAAATTAATCCAACTTAATAATATACATTTTGATATTAACAACATTTAATACAATTTATACAAAACTAAAGCTCCTTAAAATATGCATACACATCAAATTAATTCCCCTATTAGGCCTAGCTGTCCAAAAAAATAAAATACTGCAGAGTAAACAATTTATATGGTCGATAAGTAATTTATTTGCCACCAAATAATAATTGAATTATTGTTTGGGTTAAGATTTACAAATCTGGGCTCGTCTCTCCAGCAGGAAGAGCACACTTAGTCTGTCTCTTATCCCGTGACCCGTCGCAGGGAAGGCCCTTCAACATGTACCATTCTCACCGCTTATCTGTCTAACCTTCTCTGACCCCCCCCCCCCCTAATCCTGAACCCCACTCCCCCCCCCTCACCCATCCTTTCTACCTCAAAACGAGCTAAATACGAAGCCATTCTTACGTGGGGCTGTTTGTACAGGATATCTCCAATGCCCTGCACATGTCCTCCCTGTTCTAACCCTTCAATGACTCTACTCGCTTTACATTGGTCTTGCGAATAACTTTTTGTTTTTTTATCACGTTCACCACGATGTCGGACTTAATTAGCCGAGCCGTTTGTGCTTTATCATTGATATAGCTTGAACATGTTTAAGTGTTCGCTGCTGTTCACCCAACAGTAACCGGGAACCTGGTTATTGACCAGTTGATGGGTCGTGTTCCGGGGAAACCCAGCTCTTGGGTCCGCCTCACCCTGCTACGACAGTTGGAGAGCTCTAAGCCTGCTAACGCCAGTCATCTACCAACGGAAATTGCGCCCCCAAACGTAGTACGACAACCCGTTCTCCTGATAGAACGTCGTATTTTGACGTACACGCTCACCTCCGGCCAAAAAAAAACCCGTTGTACTGGACAATGGCAGCGGCAGGCGAAAGTGACGTACTGTCCCGTTTTCTGTTTTGGGTCCTCTGGTGGGTTAGGATAAGGGCGCTTTAGTACGATAGTTTCTTGACGTTGGGGGAACCACAGGAGGACGGGCCGGGTATGACGGGTACTGACGTACCAGGGGGAGCCGGTCGGCCGAGCGGACAGCACGCTGAACTTGTGATCCTGTGGTCCCGGGTTCGATCCCAGGCACCGGCGAGAAACAATGGGCACTTTCACCCTATGCCCCTGTTACCTAGCAGTAAAATAGGTACCTGGGTATTAGTCAGCTGTCACGGGCTGCTTCCTGAGGGTGTGGAGGCCTGGTCGAGGACCGGGCCGCGGGGACACTAAAGCCCCGAAATCATCTCAAGATAACCTCAAGATAACCAGCCAGGTACTCACGGGCCTCTCCGGAGCCTGGAACGACGGTACAGCCAGGCGTCACTGTACCAGCCATAATACACACCAGGATTACACATTGTTGTTGCTTGTGTTGGAATTCTTGTGTTTAGACCCGCCATTACCCGTGTTTGACAACTGTGTGTACGTAATAAGCTGTACCGCTTTATGTATACCTGAGCTTCAGCCCCGGGAGAGGGGAGACAGGGGAAGGGGAGACAGGGGAGAGGGGAGACAGGGGAGACAAGGGAGAGGGGGGACAGGGGAGAAGGGAAGGGAGAGCAGGAGTGGCCACCAGGTAGAGGAGCACGAGGCAAGGGGGGCTCACTTGTACACGTTAATGATCTGTAAATATGACTGGTTTAAGATGAGAATTAGGCGAGGTGTGAGAGAGGAGGGACGTGAGGTGTGAGGGAGGTGAGGTGTGAGGGAGGGAGGTGTGATGGAGGGAGGTGAGGAGTGAGGCGAGGTGTGAGGAGTGAGGGAAGGAAGTTACAAGGTCAATATTCACTAAACGTCAGGTCACCAAGCCTCACATCATTCCCCTCACTGTATCCTGTAGTTTAAGTTCTCTGTTTCCACTCCTAAATACCTGGAACTAATCACCGTTAATCACCACGTTATTTAGTACTGCCCAATCGAAGACGTCATTAATATCAACTTGTAGTTTTTCAATGTCTTTAACAGAAGTAATTTTCATGCTGATTTTTGTTCCATCAACAAAAGATGCCACAAAGCTATGACTGATTGATTGAGAGAGAGATTAAGCCACCCAAGAGGTGGCACGGGCATGAATAGCCCGTAAGTGGTACAATTTTTTGTTCAGTACAAGGGGGAGTTGTGTAAAACCCTGGTTTTCTCGGAGAGGCTGCAGGATCCAGTAAGTTCAGTAGAACTTCGGTTTCAACTCTTTTGACCATGTCGTAGCTCAATCGGTTAAGACAGCGTCTGGGATGCTCTTGGACGTAGGTTCGAATCCTCGTCACGGCCCTTGTGGATTTGTTCTTTTGTTCAGTAAATCTTTTCAGTGTTCTAAGCTGTTGTTATAGATTCTGCTACTCGGAACAAGTTCCAAGTAGCACGGTCTATGGTGAGCCCGTAACTTACCTGGCACAGGAGCGGAGCTGTCTGTCTCTGTGTGTGTGTGTCTGTGTCTGTGTGTGTGTGTCTGTGTGTGTGTCTGTGTCTGTGTCTGTGTCTGTGTCTGTGTCTGTGTGTGTGTGTGTGTGTGTGTGTGTGTGTGTGTGTGTGTGTGTGTGTGTGTTCTAAGCTGTGACTTGTGTGTGTATATATCAGGTATGAGAATATTTAGAGAGAGGTGCAAGGACTGTGCCCTGAGGCACAGAGCCTTTCACTGTCTGTCTGTGCATTATGTTTGACAGGAAACTGAATGTCCATTGCCCTACTTTACCTGTTCTTTCTAATGATCTCATTTTGTATATCATCTGTTCTTCCCTTTGTCTTGGTTTTTCTAATACTTCCGTGATGTTGTCATGGTGGTCGAGTAATTGCAAAAAATGAGTAATTGTTTACATATATTAAACAGTTCAGTAGCTTCGAAACTTCACAATACAAGTTTATTGTTGTTATAAAACAGCCTTGTAGTGCTTCGGAGCTCATACTGTTAATCAATGTAAACAAAGCCGCCAATAATGTTGAAAGATGTACAGGTTTCGCACGAGGTGGCGCAAACATGTCCTATGAATTCTGACCCAAAAAGTGCAATAGGTACGGCGAGAGATACCAACATTAAGGGCCCAAGATTTTTTCAAGTCTCCCTCTAAAAGTGAATACTGTGTTATCATCCAATAAAGTTAGGAGACTACCACTACTTGCCTCAGGCTCGGCTCTAAGTACCTCTGGGAGTCTGTACCACCAAGAATATTCATATTCATGTATTTTGCATCATGTAACCCAATGTGGAAAATAATCGCTGAATTCAGAGTACTTCGCTCGTAATGATGTACTGCCAGATATCTTAGCCAAGTATCCAAAGTTTGCTTACTGTAGGTAATGCATGCACATGACTGTAAAGCTGCCGCCCAGTTGGGTGGGTGTGGAGCACATGACTGTAAAGCTGCCGCCCAGTTGGGTGGGTGTGGAGCACATGACTGTAAAGCTGCCGCCCAGTTGGGTGGGTGTGGAGCACATGACTGTAAAGCTGCCGCCCAGTTGGGTGGGTGTGGAGCACATGACTGTAAAGCTGCCGCCCAGTTGGGTGGGTGTGGAGCACATGACTGTAAAGCTGCCGCCCAGTTGGGTGGGTGTGGAGCACATGACTGTAAAGCTGCCGCCCAGTTGGGTGGGTGTGGAGCACATGACTGTAAAGCTGCCGCCCAGTTGGGTGGGTGTGGAGCACATGACTGTAAAGCTGCCGCCCAGTTGGGTGGGTGTGGAGCACATGACTGTAAAGCTGCCGCCCAGTTGGGTGGGTGTGGAGCACATGACTGTAAAGCTGCCGCCCAGTTGGGTGGGTGTGGAGCACAGGACTGTAAAGCTGCCGCCCAGTTGGGTGGGTGTGGAGCACATGACTGTAAAGCTGCCGCCCAGTTGGGTGGGTGTGGAGCACAGGACTGTAAAGCTGCCGCCCAGTTGGGTGGGTGTGGAGCACATGACTGTAAAGCTGCCGCCCAGTTGGGTGGGTGTGGAGCACATGACTGTAAAGCTGCCGCCCAGTTGGGTGGGTGTGGAGCACATGACTGTAAAGCTGCCGCCCAGTTGGGTGGGTGTGGAGCACATGACTGTAAAGCTGCCGCCCAGTTGGGTGGGTGTGGAGCACATGACTGTAAAGCTGCCGCCCAGTTGGGTGGGTGTGGAGCACATGACTGTAAAGCTGCCGCCCAGTTGGGTGGGTGTGGAGCACATGACTGTAAAGCTGCCGCCCAGTTGGGTGGGTGTGGAGCACATGACTGTAAAGCTGCCGCCCAGTTGGGTGGGTGTGGAGCACATGACTGTAAAGCTGCCGCCCAGTTGGGTGGGTGTGGAGCACATGACTGTAAAGCTGCCGCCCAGTTGGGTGGGTGTGGAGCACATGACTGTAAAGCTGCCGCCCAGTTGGGTGGGTGTGGAGCACATGACTGTAAAGCTGCCGCCCAGTTGGGTGGGTGTGGAGCACATGACTGTAAAGCTGCCGCCCAGTTGGGTGGGTGTGGAGCACATGACTGTAAAGCTGCCGCTCAGTTGGGTGGGTGTGGAGCACAGGACTGTAAAGCTGCCGCCCAGTTGGGTGGGTGTGGAGCACATGACTGTAAAGCTGCCGCCCAGTTGGGTGGGTGTGGAGCACATGACTGTAAAGCTGCCGCCCAGTTGGGTGGGTGTGGAGCACATGACTGTAAAGCTGCCGCCCAGTTGGGTGGGTGTGGAGCACATGACTGTAAAGCTGCCGCCCAGTTGGGTGGGTGTGGAGCACATGACTGTAAAGCTGCCGCCCAGTTGGGTGGGTGTGGAGCACATGACTGTAAAGCTGCCGCCCAGTTGGGTGGGTGTGGAGCACATGACTGTAAAGCTGCCGCCCAGTTGGGTGGGTGTGGAGCACAGGACTGTAAAGCTGCCGCCCAGTTGGGTGGGTGTGGAGCACAGGACTGTAAAGCTGCCGCCCAGTTGGGTGGGTGTGGAGCACATGACTGTAAAGCTGCCGCCCAGTTGGGTGGGTGTGGAGCACATGACTGTAAAGCTGCCGCCCAGTTGGGTGGGTGTGGAGCACATGACTGTAAAGCTGCCGCCCAGTTGGGTGGGTGTGGAGCACATGACTGTAAAGCTGCCGCCCAGTTGGGTGGGTGTGGGGCAGGATTAGTGGCCGACTCACCGCAGATGCAAACTATCTGTAAACTGTTGTGGGGAGCTTCTTGAACCACTTATGATATAAAAAGACTGTTTATGTGTGCGCGTGCGTGCGCGTGTGCGTGTGCGTGTGCGTGTGTGTGTGCGCGCGTGCGTGCGTGCGTGCGCGTGTGTGTATTCACCTAGTTGTTCTTGCGGGGGTTGAGGTTTGCTCTTTCGGCCCGCCTCTCAACAATCAATCAATCACCTGTAACTACTAACTAATTTTCCCCGCCCCCCACCCACACATACACACACACACCCGGGAAGCAGTTCCGTAGCAGCTGTCTAACTCCCAGGTACTTATTTACTGCTAGGTAACAGGGGCATCAGGGAGAAAGAAACTCTGCCCATTTTATTTCTGCCATCGCCGGGGATTGAACCCGGGACCACAGGATCACAAGTCCAGCGTGCTGTCCACTCAGCTAGCAGGCCCCCCAGTGTGCAGGGGGGGGGGCCGATAGCCGCACGAAGCGAGACCGTCGCTCTACCGTCCAGCCCAAGTGGTTGAACTGGAAAGACCTGATTAACATCAGATTGGAGGATTGTCGTGTCCTCTATACTGTCTACTCGCATGAAAATCCTTAGTGTCATCTGCAAACGATGATACAGTGCTGTAGTTTGTATCCTTGTTTGTGTCTGATATTAGGATGAGAAAGAATACCGGAGCAAGCACGGTACTCTGGGGGGGACTGAGCTTTTCACAG
Source organism: Procambarus clarkii (assembly GCF_040958095.1). Classification (NCBI taxonomy): domain Eukaryota; kingdom Metazoa; phylum Arthropoda; class Malacostraca; order Decapoda; family Cambaridae; genus Procambarus; species Procambarus clarkii. The sequence goes on along the minus strand of NC_091163.1, from coordinate 4,301,257 downwards.
TAGATGATTCGGATTTTACTGTGTTGACTATTGCACTCTGCGTTCTGTCATGCATTATCTTCTTTAAACTATTCTAAACTAACCTAATATACCCAACTTGGCGAAAGAGGCTTGACCCAGAGTGCCAGGGGTGGGTTGTGGCTTGGCCCAGAGTGCCAGGGGTGGGTTGTGGCTTGGCCCAGAGTGCCAGGGGTGGGTTGTGGCTTGGCCCAGAGTGCCAGGGGTGGGTTGTGGCTTGGCCCAGAGTGCCAGGGGTGGGTTGTGGCTTGGCCCAGAGTGCCAGGGGTGGGTTGTGGCTTGGCCCAGAGTGCCAGGGGTGGGTTGTGGCTTGGCCCAGAGTGCCAGAGGTGGGTTGTGGCTTGGCCCAGAGTGCCAGAAGTGGATTGTGGCTTGGCCCAGAGTGCCAGAGGTTGTTGACCCACAGCCTCTCCTCCAAGCGTAAGAAAGTCAATACATATGATGCCGCTAAAGCTGCCAGTTTGCATCTCTCAAGCTGCAGTATGCCAAGTGACAATGAAGTGTGTGGGGGAGGGGGAGGCAGGTGGGAGGGATTGGGGGGGAGGGGAGTGATGGGTGGGAGAGAGGAGGAGGGGGGGGGTGGAGTCGTATTTTTAGTGATGGGTGGAGTGGTTGAGAGGAGTGCAGTTAAGTGAGGAGACGGGGGATAACGGGTCTTGAGGTAGTGTGGGTGGGGGAAAAGTTGCCAGGTGGAGAGTGCGGGTGGGGAGGGGTGGGGATCAGGGGTGGGGAGGACGGGAGGGGTTAAGTGGGGTTAGGGGGGCACCAGTCATGGCCAGCCCACCCCCGGACAGGTACGGCCCCCAACCCCCTCCCCACCGCAACCCCGACTTAACACACACCCACACACACACACCCAAAACAACACTTATAAACCACCACTTGTGTGTTGCGGCGTCTAGTGATCACTTTATTCTATACAAACCAACGCATTTTCACGCGCACAAAGACAACTGCAGATTAGCGCAAGCACACAAAAGTACCTTTAGGTCAGCACACGCACGCAAACGTAGATTTAGATAAGCGCACGCGCCTAGAATTATACAAGGGAACACACACACATACACACACACACACACACACACACACACACACACACACACACACACACACACACACACACACACACACACACACAGATCCTCCAGTCGTGTGTCACTTGGGTGGAACGGTTCCCTTCAAGGCGAGAGAAACAACCTTGACTCCTCAAGGTGGAACACAACCACCCCCGCGTGTGCGTGCGTGCGTGCGTGCGTGCGTGTGCGTGCGTGTGTGTGTGTATGAGTGTAAGTGCGTGTGTGTATATGTATGTGTGGAATAACATATTGGCCCTCAACAACTAATACAGTGTCACCCTTTTACAGTGTCATTTGTGAGCCGGAGTTAAATTATGCCATACTGACGCCGCACACTTAATGCATACCATATATAACAACAAATTTTCAGCTCTTATTCACCGCTCCTGTGGCAGGTAAGCCCACTACGGGCTCACCATAGCCCGTGCTACTTGCCCCGCTCCTGTGTCAGGTAAGTTACGGGCTCACCATAGCCCGTGCTACTTGCCCCACTCCTGTGTCAGGTAAGTTACGGGCTCACTATAGCCCGTGCTACTTGCCTCGCTCCTGTGCCAGGTAAGTTACGGGCTCACTATAGCCCGTGCTACTTGCCCCGCTCCTGTCAGGTAAGTTACGGGCTCACTATAGCCCGTGCTACTTGCCCCGCTCCTGCGTCAGGTAAGTTACGGGCTCACTATAGCCCGTGCTACTTGGAACTTGTTCCGAGTAGCTGAATCTATAACAACAACAACAACTCTTATTTTGGTTAGGTTAGGTTAGGAGAGGCCGGGGGGAGCGCCGCCCCCCCCTGTGATGTGACACACAAGGGTAAAGCCCCTTTAACTGTTTTCTATGACCTGACTTGTGTCAACCCCCACCCCTCCCCCCCACACTGCACCTTGTTATTGACCAGGCCTCAGTCATAATAACCAACTGTTACTATACGTAACAAAACAGGTGGTTATTGAGCACTGTTTAGGAAGAATGAATCTATGCTACACGGAAATGTATCTATGCTTGTGAGCATTGTGAAAAAAAAACACTTGGATCAACTTCTGTGGTTGAGAGTTCAAGAACTCACAATGTACTGTAGCAGTCCTCTAGCCCTGTCTGTGTAGGACAGACATAATGAATCACGTCGAGATATCCGCTTGTTACAACTTGTAATAGAGACAGTTTCGGTTTGTGTTTCCAGAGGAGTCACAATAACGTGGCTGAAGTATGTTGACCAGACCACACACTAGAAAGTGAAGGGACGACGACGTTTCGGTCCGTCCTGGACCATTCTCAAGTCGATTCTATTGTTACCATTGTAAATGTAAATAGAAAAACACTTATAAAAAATTCTCCGAGGCCCACACTCCCCCAGGTATGGGGCAGCCAGCACCATTCAACTTAGTCATTCTACAATTTTTTTTTAATCAACCAATCCGATAAAAATTCGACGCTTAAAACGTCGTAATATTGACGTTTTCTATGCATCGGCCTCAATAGGGTTTGGTGGTGTATGCTTAGGTTCCGAACGTTTCTGGTTAGGCCAGTTACTGTGTGCTTCAGCCTACAGTTTAGACCTATTGTCTTGTGTATGACCCTCTGTCCTGCGTGACAGTGAATACCAGCATTATCCTCACTTTGATAAGACTTAATTAAAATCCTCAGATTAGGCAAAATTGTAATTCATTTTGTCAATAAAGATGTTAATAATAAGAAGTTACTTTTTTGCATGAGAGAACGGGGCGAACTGAGACAACTTGGTTGTATAATACCGGTCAACAACTTGTCAAAAGTTGTCTGCGTCTGAGATGAAGAGCTCTCCATCATGTATTTTGATAAGTTGTATTCAAATAAAATTATTAAAATTGTTGATTAGTTGTGTGAAGATGGAACCAAATTCTTGCTTTATTCAACAAATCTTGTATGCTGAACTTGTTTCAGGCTTCAATGATGGACGGAGTGGCCTTTCTCTCATAACATGATGGGGGGGGGGGGGGGGGAGGGAACTCTCACACGACCAATAAAAAGTCCACTACGGGCTCACCATAGCCCGTGCTACTTGGAACTTTTTGTTCCGGGTAGCGAATCTTAAACATCATCATCTCACACGACAGTCCCACTGACAGAGACAACAGCAGTACTCCGCCCGCCCGCCTCAACACCAAAAACCTTCAAGTCGCTACAGAGCTGCCACTGATGTTGATCATCGTTTATTCAACCTCAAAAAACTGCTTCATATGGCCGTGCTTCCTTCACGGCGGCGGCATACGCAATGAAATTGAAGATAAAACACTCCCACACAGAGATCACACTAACGTGATGCATCAAATGAACAAATCCACAAGGGCCGTGACGAGGATTCGAACCTGCGTCCGGGAGCATCCCAGACACTGCCTTAATCGACTGAGCTACGACAGGGTAAAAGGGTTGAAACCGAAGTTCTATTGAACTTACTGGATTTTATAAAATCCTTACAAAAAAATAAAGATCTTACAAAATTTTACTCTGTCGTAGCTCAGTCGATTAAGGCAGTGTCTGGGATGCTCCCGGACGCAGGTTCGAATCCTCGTCACGGCCCTTGTGGATTTGTTCAAAACACTCCTATTACGCAGTAAAACAGGTTTTAGACTAGGGTGAAAACTAGAGTTATAATGAACCATTTTAAACATCCTTTCCGTTCATAGTGACCCAGAATTAGTCAAGATTGACTTCATTTGTTTGAGAAACATTTTGGGTGTATACCAGCGCTACAGAGCGACACACACACACCTAGGGGTATGCTCTACATCGACACAACAAAAGTCATTAGAAGGATATACAATTTACACACAATTATTTAACACATAACAGTGCCACATAGCAATAGCGTGCTCTGAACCCTACCAATAAAGCAAGTATAGTGATAACCAGCCCTGTAGCCAACATAACCTAGTCTAGCACAAGTTCTAAAGTGTTCTAGCACCATAGCCTAAAGTTCTAGCACCATAGCCTAAAGTTCTAGCACCATAGCCTAAAGTTCTAGCACCATAGCCTAAAGTTCTAGCACCATAGCCTAAAGTTCTAGCACCATAGCCTAAAGTTCTAGCACCACACTATAAAGTGTGTGTGTGTTAATCAGTTCTAAAGCTAAAATAGCCAGAGAACGCGAGGCACGTGTAGTATTCCAGTAACAACAGAGCTACGCTTTCTTAACACCACAACTAGAGCACATCAGTTGTACCATTACCCAAGGATTACTTCACCATTTCCTCCACCGGGATTTACCCAAGACATAACGGGAAATGTTGGGAGTCATGTGCTCTACATAGCTGTCCCACACCGCGTGTTTCCTTGGCCTGAATGAGTCCCCCCTCATGGCTCTTAGGTCACGCGTCACTTGGCTCACCACTCTATAGGCATTTGCGCAAGTGTGTTGACCAGACCACACATTAGAAATTGAAGGGACGACGACGTTTCGGTCCGTCCTGGACCATTCTCAAGTCGATCTTGAGAATGGTCCAGGACGGACCGAAACGTCGTCGTCCCTTCAATTTCTAGTGTGTGGTCTGGTCAACATACTTCAGCCACGTTATTGTGACTCATCGCCTGCATTTGCGCAAGTACTTTTAAGCCTATACTATTTTTTGTACTGTATTTTTATTGTATTGTATTATTTTTTGTACTGTATTTTTATTGTATTGTATTATTTTTTGTCCTGTATTTTTACTGTACTATTTTTGTACTGTATTTTACTGTACTATTTTTGTACTGTATTTTTACTGTACTGTACTATTTTTTGTCCTGTATTTTTACTGTACTATTTTTATACTCTATTTTTACTGTACTATTTTTGTACTGTATTTCTATGGTACTGTACTATTTTCTGTACTGTAATTTTACTGTACTGTACATCTTGTCTCAATCTTTGGCGGCTTTGTTTACATTTATTAAACAATTTACGAGCACCGAAACTTCCCAGTCTGTTGTTATTGTTATAAACCAGCCCGTCGTCAGACCATGTCCATTCCATCCAGCGGTCGACCCCAAAGGCGCATTCATCAATTTTAACACGCGGTTCATTCAAAACAGGAATTTTCTCAAATATAAATTAATATTGGTATATATTAGAATATAGTGTATATTTAGGCATAGGTTAGGTTAGGTGTTTAGGTTCTGTTGGCGATTATTTGTAGTACGTGGGTGAAGCATTTACAGCGTTGTGGTTCGAACACAAGTCGTCAGTGAAGCACTTGTTCCGGAAGTGTTCGAACGAAATCAGTTGAGAGTTGTGTGTAAACTGTTTTTCATTCATAAACAAGGGGGGGGGGAGGGGGTTTGGCGGGTGGATGGAATGGACTTTTGGTCTTTGTTTATGAGGACGGGCTGTATAAACAGCCTCCTGGTGCTTCGGAGCTCATAAACTGTTTCATACGTGTAAACAAACCCGCTAAAGATTGAGATAAGATGTGGAGGTTCGTAAGTGCTTGTGTAACTGCTTGGTGACGACTCCCCCCCCCCCCCCCCCCCCCCCCCCCCCCCTTTTTGGTTTCTACGTCTGCTGCCTCACAGGTCACGGGGTCTCTACCTCACAGGTCACGGGGTCTCTACCTCACAGGTCACGGGGTCTCTACCTCACAGGTCACGGGGTCTGCCGTGTCCACCTAATAATCTGTGACGCCTAATCAGTGTTCAGATTATAATAAAATCGAAAAATATTTCACAAGTTAGTAATTTGGCTTTCTAAAATGTTGGTGCAGGGCACGCCCACACGCACGCCCACACGCAACACACACGTGCACGCCCACACGCACGCAACACGCACGCCCACACGCAACACACGTGCACGCCCACACGCACGCAACACGCCCACACGCACGCACGTGCACGCCCACAACACGCACGTGCACGCCCACAACACGCACGTGCACGCCCACAACACACACGTGCACGCCCACACGCACGCAACACGCACGTGCACGCCCACAACACACGTGCACGCCCACACGCAATTATCTCCTTCAATAGCTTCCATACTCACGCCTTCCTACACAAGTTGCATGTTCTTTCCTACATTCATATTCTCTCAAGTGTGTGTATCTCTCTCTCTCTCTCTATATATATATATATATATATATATATATATATATATATATATATATATATATATATATATATATATAACTGAAAACTCACACCCCAGAAGTGACTCGAACCCATACTCCCAGAAGCAACGCAACTGGTATGTACAAGACGCCTGTCCTGGGGACCATTCAGGCTTGTTCGCATTTGTGTTCCTCACGTGTGCCCCAAAGAATGAGGTGATTTGGTAAAATGCTATGCCCAAGATTACTATCCGAGTGCCGGCGGTGGGGTGGTTCAAATAGCTTAGGCTATCACCTCATTATGTCCGGTCGTGATGGTCAAGTGGATTAAGGCGTCTTGTACATACCAGTTGCGTTGCTTCTGGGAGTATGGGTTCGAGTCACTTCTGGGGTGTGAGTTTTCAGTTGCATATTGTCCTGGGGACCATTCAGGCTTGTTCGCATTTGTGTTCCTCACGTGTGCCCCAAAGAATGAGGTGATTTGGTAAAATGCTATGCCCAAGATTACTATCCGAGTGCCGGCGGTGGGGTGGTTCAAATAGCTTAGGCTATCACCTCATTATGTCCGGTCGTGATGGTCAAGTGGATTAAGGCGTCTTGTACATACCAGTTGCGTTGCTTCTGGGAGTATGGGTTCGAGTCACTTCTGGGGTGTGAGTTTTCAGTTGCATATTGTCCTGGGGACCATTCAGGCTTGTTCGCATTTGTGTTCCTCACGTGTGCCCCAAAGAATGAGGTGATTTGGTAAAATGCTATGCCCAAGATTACTATCCGAGTGCCGGCGGTGGGGTGGTTCAAATAGCTTAGGCTATCACCTCATTATGTCCGGTCGTGATGGTCAAGTGGATTAAGGCGTCTTGTACATACCAGTTGCGTTGCTTCTGGGAGTATGGGTTCGAGTCACTTCTGGGGTGTGAGTTTTCAGTTGCATATTGTCCTGGGGACCATTCAGGCTTGTTCGCATATATATATATATATATATATATATATATATATATGTCGTACCTAGTAGCCAGAACTCACTTCTCAGCCTACTATTCAAGGCCCGATTTGCCTAATAAGCCAAGTTTTCCTGAATTAATATATTTACTATAATTTTTTTCTTATGAAATGATAAAGCAACCCTTTTCTCTATGTATGAGGTCAATTTTTTTTTATTGGAGTTAAAATTAACGTAGATATATGACCGAACCTAACCAACCCTACCTAACCTAACCTATCCTATATTTATAGGTAAGGTTAGGTTAGGTAGCCAAAAAAAGCTAGGTTAGGTTAGGTTAGGTAGGTTAGGTAGACGAAAAAACATTAATTCATGAAAACTTGGCTTATTAGGCAAATCGGGCCTTGAATAGTAGGCTGAGAAGTGCGTTCTGGCTATTAGGTACGACATATATATATATATATATATATATATATATATATATATATATATATATATATATATATATATCTCCCCCTCCCCCTCTCTCCCTCTCCCCCTCTCCCCCTCTCTCCCTCTCTCCCTCTCCCCCTCTCTCTCTCTCCCCCTCTCTCTCTCTCCCCCTCTCTCTCTCTCCCCCTCTCTCTCTCTCCCCCTCTCTCTCTCTCCCCCTCTCTCTCTCTCCCCCTCTCTCTCTCTCCCCCCCCTCTCTCTCTCTCCCCCCTCTCTCTCTCTCCCCCTCTCTCTCTCTCCCCCTCTCTCTCTCTCTCTCTCTCTCTCTCTCTCTCTCTCACACACACACACAACCTTTCACCCCCCCCCCCCTTTCCAGCCTCCGCCCCCCCCCCCATTCAGCCACCCGACTCTCTTCTAAGGACCCGTGTTCCCGGCCCAATGGTGTTAAGGGGGTCAGTTAAGGGAGGTTCGAACTCTTTTGGTTAGGCCAAGACCACCTCATATTTAACGCTCGTCAAATTGCGGAAAACTGACAGCCAGCTTTCTTTCGAGACCTATGTTTACTGGTGCTAAAAACACCACAACACCCTGAACGCAATAGTCTTATAGATCACGTTATGACATGTCAAGCCTTCCCCCGTCCTTACACCCACACGGGGATGTGTGTAGGTGGCGGGACCAAAGAGCTGGAGCTCAACCCCCGCAAGCACAATTAGGCGCGTACACACACCCACCTACACACACCCCACACACCAGGAAAACAGAGCCAAGCAAGGCTTGGAGCTGCTTCAAGGCGCGGCTCCCGCCTGGCCCACCGGGAACACTGTTCCAACACCACTTAGAGAAACTATAACCCGCCTCACCTGTCAACCCGCGGCTTTCTCTCCAGCACAGACCCGTCATGCCTCACCCCCACTCCTTGCCCGGGGGCTACGCCTAGCCAGGTGGCTAGACCTAACCTCATCCCCCCTAGCCAAGGGGGTGAGGCTACGACTAGCCACCTGGCCAGGCGTAGCCAGGTGGCTACGCCTAGCTAGGAGCGGGGTGAGGCATGATGGGTCTGTGTTGGAGAGAATAGTGCCCTACACATCTGGTACTATTGGTACGATAGTACCCTACACATCTGGCGCTAGTACAGGTGTGTACACGCTACCTGGCCAAACAACTTAGCATTATCTTACACGCTTCTTGGCACCACTTCCCACCACTATCCTCTATTAGGCTTACCTGCCTGTATTAGGCCTACCTGCTTGTATTAGGCCTACCTGCTTGTATTAGGCCTACAGGCTAGTCTCAGCTGCTCATCCCTACCAGTGCCCCCTGACTACAATCACTCCAGACGTAAGCACTCAAGATAACTACATAATAAATACGAAAATGTGACATGGAAATTTAATACAATAAGGAAAGAGGGGAGGGAAGAGGGGGGAGGAGAAGAGGGGGGGGGGGTGAAGAGGGGGTGAAGAGGGGGGGTGAAGAGGGGGGGTGAAGAGGGGGGGGGTGAAGAGGGGGGGGGTGAAGAGGGGGGGGGGGGGTGAAGAGGGGGGGGGGGTGAAGAGGGGGGGGGGTGAAGAGGGGGGGGTGAAGAGGGGGGGGTGAAGAGGGGGGGTGAAGAGGGGGGGTGAAGAGGGGGGGGGTGAAGAGGGGGGGTGAAGAGGGGGGGTGTGAAGAGGGGGGGGGGTGAAGAGGGGGGGTGAAGAGGGGGGGTGAAGAGGGGGGGGGTGAAGAGGGGGGGTGAAGAGGGGGGGTGAAGAGGGGGGGGGTGAAGAGGGGGGGGTGAAGAGGGGGGGTGAAGAGGGGGGGGTGAAGAGGGGGGGGTGAAGAGGGGGGTGAAGAGGGGGGGTGAAGAGGGGGGGTGAAGAGGGGGGAGGTGAAGAGGGGGGGGGGACAAAATACCCCGTAATAAGACCCAGAATGGGCCACCTGGGCCCGGGGGAGGGGTACCATCAAGCACGTACACAACCCCCGTTACGAAACCTGTACATCTTTTCCTCCACCACGGCTCCGCTGTTTGCCTTGACTAAACACGTGTACGAGCTGCTTAACAAACAGCTCGTAAACACAACCCAAGGTTGTGGTAGTGGCGGTTGTTAGGCACAACCTCCTAGTGCTTCCTAGTCCAAACTATTTAATGCACATGTAAACACAGCCGCCATGATGGAGTTAAGATGTACAGGCTTCGTAAGTGTCAAGATGAATGCTGGCTTTGGTGACTAAAGAGAAGGGGAAACCTAGGAATTCATTCGGTGGCTTAGGGGAGAATCCAGGGACAACTTGTGTTGCCAATAAGGCAGGTGGCGGCAGGTGGCGTGGTAACCGACCCATGTCCTGCATAACAAATCTCACCCCCCCCCCCCACACCACCTGTATACACAACGTAGCCACCCACGCCCCCCACACCCACGCCCCCCACACCCACACCCCCCACACCCACACCCACGCCGCCCCCCACGCCGCCCCCCACACCACAGCTACCAACACGTACGCCACAACCAACACATTGAGCAATGTTACCAACTGTGGCTACACCACTAACGCTCAGCCCTCACTCTGGTAACGCAAAACACAACTTGACCTACATGGTATTGAATCCTCCTCCTCGGGGGCCAAAACTCCATGGTGTTACGACTGTAGAACACGTCACACCAGGGATCCAAGGAGTGTTTCAAGCGTAGGTTAGACATATATATAAATGAGTTTGGGTGTATATAGCCAGGAGTTGCCACGTGTAAGCCAACAGGCCTTCTGCAGAGGGCTTAATTCTCATGGTCTCAAGTGGTCTAAGACTTAGTTCCTTGGGTAATACATGAGGATGTGCTACATCGCGATCATCACACCTACCAAGAGTACTAGACTAGTACCAGTGCAACAACGACCCCACACAGCACCGCTCCTGTGCCAGGTAAGTTACGGGCTCACCATAGCCCGTGCTACTTGCCCCGCTCCTGTGCCAGGTAAGTTACGGGCTCACCATAGCCCGTGCTACTTGCCCCGCTCCTGTGCCAGGTAAGTTACGGGCTCACCATAGCCCGTGCTACTTGCCCCGCTCCTGTGCCAGGCAAGTCCACTACGGGCTCACCATAGCCCGTGCTACTTGCCCCGCTCCTGTGCCAGGTAAGTTACGGGGTCACCATAGCCCGTGCTACTTGCCCCGCTCCTGTGCCAGGTAAGTTACGGGCTCACCATAGCCCGTGCTACTTGCCCCGCTCCTGTGCCAGGTAAGTTACGGGGTCACCATAGCCCGTGCTACTTGGAACTTGTTCCGAGTAGCTAAATCTATAACAACAACGTCCCAATCTGCCTACAGGCCTGGTTGGAGACCGGGCCGCGGGACTGTTGATCCCCGGAGGCTACACAAGGTACGGCTTTTCCAGGGGGCCGGAAGTAGGGTTCGAACATGAACACACACTTCAGAACTGGCACAACAGCCACTGAGAAAGGCTCTAATGTATCACTATCAGTTTTATCAGTCCCTTCTGCCGATTAGCCACTCCGTAAAAAACACAACTGTTTTGCCTACGCAGAAACGTAGGCACCCAACCAACCCCCCTAACATACCGAGGCCGGTGTGGAGAAAACGTCGTTATCTAAGGGTTTTAATACCATTATGTCATTTTTAATAGAGTTAAATGATTCCGTTATAAATACGACATGTTGGGTGAGAGGCCTGGTTGGTCAAGTCTCTTCTCCAACTGTTGCTAATTGGACCCGAGTTCCAGGCTCCAGGGAGGGCCAGATTCACGAAGCAGTTACGCAAGTACTTACGAACCTGGAGCCAGATTCACGAAAGCACTTACGCAACCACTTACGAAGCCTGTACATCTTTTCTCAATCTTTGGCGGCTTTGTTTCCAATTATTAAACAGTTAATGAGCTCCGAAGCACCAGGAGGCTGTTTATAACAATAACAACAGTTGAATGGGAAGTTTTCATGCTTGTAAACTGTTTAATAAATGTAACTAAAGCCGTTAAACATTGAGGAAAGAGGTACACGTTCGTAAGTGCTTGCGTAAGTGCTTTCTTGAATCTGGCCCCTGTACATCTTTCCTCAATCTTTGACGGCTTTGGTTACATTTATTAAACAGTTTACAAGCATGAAAACTTTTCAATCAACTGTTGTTATTGTTACAAACAGCCTCCTGGTGCTTCGGGGCTCATTAATTGTTTAATAGTTGTAAACAAAGCCGCCAAAGATTGAAAAAAGATGCACAGGTTCGTAAGTGCTTGCGTAACTGCTTCGTGAATCTGGTACCTGCTGGCCTCTGCAGTACAAGTCCTCTATCCTAGCTCGTCCCATTAATTACGGAATCGGCCATTCCGTTAAAATCCGACGCATCAGTACCAATTACAGCACGGGAATGTTGACGTGTTGACGTATAGGGCATCAACACGTCGAGGGGTTACAGGTAGGCTGCTTGGGATCCTCCGTTGATGCTGAGGTATAATAGTTGCATTTTTAACGGAGAGGTAAATTAAGAGGGGGGTGGTGAGGAATGGGGGGAGAGAATGGGGGGGGGGAAGGAATGGAAAGAGGAGGGAATGGGGGGCAACCACTCATGGAGGTGGTTAGGCACCCACTTCACTATTTCTTACCAATTACCTATTCCACAGGTAGTCAAGACACGTCAGTAAACTGGAGTGTGTATCCTGAAGGCCTGGGAACACACTAAAGTAGTCTGAGTCTCCTAAGTCCACTACGGGCTCACCATAGCCCGTGCTACTTGGAACTTTTTGTTCCCAGTAGCGAATCTTAAAATCATCATCATCATCCTAGTTCCGGATCAGGTCAGCACTAACTATAGTGAACTAGCCTACTGCAATTTGCTAACTAGCAATATAATTAGCACTTCCAAGGTGAAGTGCGCGCGCGCGCACACACAAGCACACACACACAAGCACACACACACAAGCACACACACACAAGCACACACACACAAGCACACACACACAAGCACACACACACAAGCACACACACACAAGCACACACACACAAGCACACACACACAAGCACACACACACAAGCACACACACACAAGCACACACACACAAGCACACACACACAAGCACACACACACAAGCACACACACACAAGCACACACACACACACACACACACACACACACACACACACACACACACACACACACACACACACACTAATAAAATAATAATTAAAACAATTAAAACTAATTAAATAATTAAAAAAATATTTAATATTAAATATTTAAAATATTAAATATTAAATATTTAAATATTTAAATATTAAATATTTAATATTAATATTTAAAATTAAATAATTAAAAAAATTAAAAGTAAAAAAATAATTAAAACTAAATGGGTAGACCACCTGGAGAGAAATGATATAATATCAGACAGACAGTATGGTTTTCGATCTGGAAGATCCTGTGTATCAAATTTACTCAGTTTCAATGATCGAGCCACAGAGATATTACAGGAAAGAGATGGTTGGGTTGACTGCATCTATCTGGACCTAAAAAAGGCTTTCGACAGAGTTCCACATAAGAGGTTGTTCTGGAAACTGGAAAATATTGGAGGGGTGACAGGTACGCTTCTAACATGGACGAAAAATTTTCTGACTGATAGAAAAATGAGGGCAGTAATCAGAGGCAATGTATCGGAATGGAGAAATGTCACAAGTGGAGTACCACAGGGTTCAGTTCTTGCACCAGTGATGTTTATTGTCTACATAAATGATCTACCAGTTGGTATACAGAATTATATGAACATGTTTGCTGATGATGCTACTAGGAAGGATAAGAAACTTAGATGATTGTCATGCCCTTCAAGAAGACCTGGACAAAATAAGTATATGGAGCGCCACTTGGCAAATGGAATTTAATGTTAATAAATGCCATGTTATGGAATGTGGAATAGGAGAACATAGACCCCACACAACCTATATATTATGTGAGAAATCTTTAAAGAATTCTGATAAAGAAAGAGATCTAGGGGTGGTTCTAGATAGAAAACTATCACCTGAGGACCACATAAAGAATATTGTGCGAGGAGCCTATGCCACGCTTTCTAACTTCAGAATTGCTTTTAAATACATGGATGGCGATATAATAAAGAAATTGTTCACGACTTTTGTTAGGCCAAAGCTAGAATATGCAGCAGTTGTGTGGTGCCCATATCTTAAGAAGCACATCAACAAACTGGAAAAAAGTGCAAAGACATGCTACTAAGTGGCTCCCAGAACTGAAGGGCAAGAGCTACGAGGAGAGGTTAGAGGCATTAAATATGCCAAAACTAGAAGACAGAAGAAAAAGAGGTGATATGATCACTACATACAAAATAGTAACAGGAATTGATAAAATCGATAAGGAAGATTTCTTGAGACCTGGAACGTTAAGAACAAGAGGTCATAGATATAAACTAGCTAAACACAGATGCCGAAGAAATATAAGGAAATTCACTTTCGCAAACAGAGTGGTAGACGGTTGGAACAAGTTAGGGGAGAAGGTGGTGGAGGCCAAGACCGTCAGTAGTTTCAAAGCGTTATATGACAAAGAGTACTGGGAAGACGGAACACCACGAGCGTAGCTCTCATCCTGTAACTACACTTAGGTAATTACACACACACACACACACACACGTCTGGAACGTGCAAATGTTGGTTAAAGTAAATATCTAGATACAAACTGCCGGCGGAGTATTCAGCAGGGCTGTAGATGTTATTTAATAATGTATAACACTAACATACATCATCTTTAATTCTCACTTATGCAAAGTGGCCCACCAGACCTCTGGGTGACGCGATATGGTACACAATCACGGACCATGACTATGTAGAATATATTATATATATATATATATATATATATATATATATATATATATATATATATATATATATATATATATATATATATATATATATTGCAAACAAGCCTGAATGGTCCCCAGGACTATATGCGACTGAAAACTCACACCCCAGAAGTGACTCGAACCCATACTCCCAGGAGCAACGCTACTGGTAACTACAGGGCGCCTTAATCCGCTTGACCATCACAGCCGGACAAAAGGAAGTGATAGCCGAAGCTATTTGAACCACTTCCCCGCCGACAACTCGGATGTTGCATTTGCATTTGTGTTCCTCACGTGTGCCCCAAAGAATGAGGTGATTTGGTGAAATGCTATGCCCAAGATTACCATCCGAGTTGCCGGCGGGGAAGTGGTTCAAATAGCTTCGGCTATCACTTCCTTTTGTCCGGCTGTGATGGTCAAGCGGATTAAGGCGCCCTGTAGTTACCAGTAGCGTTGCTCCTGGGAGTATGGGTTCGAGTCACTTCTGGGGTGTGAGTTTTCATATATATATATATATATATATATATATATATATATATATATATATATATATATATATATATATATATATATATATATATGGGATGTGTAGGGGAAGGGAATGTTATTGATGGTTAATTGTTTTGACTTGCATACTACTTTCAAGAAGGTTGGAAATTGTTGATTAGTTTACCAAGATTAATTGTGGGGACGCCCCTGTAGAGTATAGAATAATTACAGCAGTGACCTCCCACACACCCACACCTGGCTGTTGTGTGTAGTACACTGACAGCAGTGACCCCCCACACCCACACCTGGCTGTTGTGTGTAGTACACTGACAGCAGTGACCCCCCACACCCACACCTGGCTGTTGTGTGTAGTACACTGACAGCAGTGACCCCCCACACCCACACCTGGCTGTTATGTTTAGTACACTGACAGCAGTGACCCCCCACACCCACACCTGGCTGTTGTGTGTAGTACACTGACAGCAGTGACCCCCCACACCCACACCTGGCTGTTGTGTGTAGTACACTGACAGCAGTGACCCCCCACACCCACACCTGGCCTGTTATGTTTAGTACACTGACAGCAGTGACCTCCCACACCCACACCTGGCTGTTGTGTGTAGTACACTGACAGCAGTGACCCCCCACACCCACACCTGGCTGTTGTGTGTAGTACACTGACAGCAGTGACCCCCCACACCCACACCTGGCCTGTTATGTTTAGTACACTGACAGCAGTGACCTCCCACACCCACACCTGGCTGTTGTGTGTAGTACACTGACAGCAGTGACCCCCCACACCCACACCTGGCCTGTTATGTTTAGTACACTGACAGCAGTGACCTCCCACACCCACACCTGGCTGTTGTGTGTAGTACACTGACAGCAGTGACCCCCAACACCCACACCTGGCTGTTATGTTTAGTACACAGACAGCAGTGACCTCCCACACCCACACCTGGCCTGGTATGTGTAGTACACTGACAGCAGTGACCCCCCACACCCACACCTGGCTGTTGTGTGTAGTACACTGACAGCAGTGACCTCCCACACCCACACCTGGCTGTTGTGTGTAGTACACTGACAGCAGTGACCCCCCACACCCACACCTGGCCTGTTATGTGTAGTACACTGGCAGCAGTGACCTCCCACACCCACACCTGGCTGTTGTGTGTAGTACACTGACAGCAGTGACCCCCCACACCCACACCTGGCTGTTGTGTGTAGTACACTGGCAGCAGTGACCCCCCACACCCACACCTGGCTGTTATGTGTAGTACACTGACAGCAGTGACCTCCCACACCCACACCTGGCTGTTGTGTGTAGTACACTGACAGCAGTGACCCCCCACACCCACACCTGGCTGTTATGTTTAGTACACTGTCAGCAGTGACCTCCCACACCTGGCCTGTTATGTGTAGTACACTGTCAGCAGTGACCCACCCCCACACCTGGCTGTTATGTTTAGTACACTGACAGCAGTGACCCCCCCCCCACACCTGGCATGACTGCTATAATTTTACTGTGCTCTTAATATCTATCTATATATATATATATATATATATATATATATATATTGTGACGGTAACGCGTTGGTGTTCGGCTGTTTAAGGCTAGGGGTATGGCCTCGTCACATAGTTATAAAAAAAAATAGAAAAAACTGGAACTTCGTCTGTGGTAAGGTAAGGAGAAGACACACAAAACACAAGTAAACTTTAACAATGAAATTTTAATTACGTTAAATAAATCAAAACATGAATAAAATGCACAAACAAATTCTTATAATAAAATCAATCAAAATAATAAGAATAATTAGATGACACAATGAAAAGTTACGTTAAGGCAAAATAACAAGAAGTGCAATACAAAGTAAAAATGGGAGGTGCTGGAATATTGGCTTAAAGCCACCACCTCTCTCAGTACACGCTAGAGTCTAGCTGGGAGGAGTGGTGACCACGAGAGCACTGAACATTCTGAGGACTGATGTTGGGGCGACCCCAGACATCAGGTAGTATAGGGGGGGGGGGGGGGCGAGGCAGGTGCAGCCAGACCGGCGACCAATCAGCGGAGCCGGTAGCGATCAACATGTAGTTTGGTGGTTTGGGTCCGAACAGGTGGCTGGCTGCATACGTTTTGCTCACCCTGGCAAGCCTTGCTGGTGTTGTTGCCATTGTTGGACATGTCTTCCATAGTCTTTTTATATAATTGTGAAGACGTAATTATGGAGGGAAGAGCAGGCTCAATCTCTTGAAGGAGATTATCGTCACAATATATATATATATATATATATATATATATATATATATATATATATATCTCAATTGTCCAACAGATAACAGGGTGTACAATATAATATATAATTCAGCTATAGGCTGGATTACGCCCGGGCTCGAGGGGAGAGATTCTGACCGTAAAGAAATAATTCCCGTATAGCAATCCTGCAGACCAGAGAATGCAGAATGGAGACTTAGTGTACGCCCAAGTCTGCTTTCTGTTTGGCAGATTAAACCCAACATGTCACTCACATTCACACCGCCTATCCCAGCATCCCGGATGCTGGGATAGGCGCTCCCCTCTCCCTCTAGCCAGGTGGGAGGGGGAGGAGTGCCATTTTTCCCCCTTCCATTGTTTTTCTACTTCGGAAAAAAGTACAGTTGCATATTTTCCTGCGGGAAAAAAATGCAACTGTTTTGCCTAATCAAAAACGACGAACCCCAACAACCCACCTAACCTATCGAGGCCAATATATAAACAAAAATATTAAGGTTCTTTAATTTGTACTATTTCGTCGCATTTTTAGCGGATTGGACGATTCCGTAATACATACGACGTATTAGGCGAGAGGACAGGCTGAATGCCCCCCTCCCCCCCCCCTCTCCTGGCACACACATGCTTCACCAGATGTGCTGCGCATGTTAGCCAATTTACCACGCAGAGCCACACACACGTGGCTTTGGGTCTCTCAAAGAACTCGTGATACGCCAGCTATGGGCCGTGTCTCCTTTAATTTACAAATATATAACATGGGACACACGTGTGTGTGTGTGTGGATAGAGGCCACATTCTGACCTAGATGTGTACAGTGCAGGTGTATATATACATGACTGTTGAGTCGTTGTTGATGCACTGCATTTCCACACATGTTATCCTGACACACATCTGCTATACACCTGTCCTTTGTATTTCCCCTCCACTTCTGATGTTTTCTATCCACTCATCTATCCTGTATCAAGACTGAATAAACCATTACTAATATTCATCTTTATGACTTCGTAATTTGTATTAAAACACATTCAATAATGTTTCTATTGAAAACCATTTTACAATTTGTTACTGAACATATAATGTGCTAGATTATGTGTAGAACATTCTGACCACATCTTACAGAATATTTACGCAGTAAAATTGTAAATGTCAAGTCATTAGATGTTTGACCCACATGGAATATATTACAATATTTAATATAGAATATATTACAATATTTAATAAAGATTATATTACAATATTTACAGGATATTCTGTAAATGACACAAGTGTCACTATGACAGCCATTTCTAGTAATTTACCAACAGTATTTTCATAATTAAACATGTACATCAAAAATATTTCAAGGTCTTGACAGTATTTTCGAACCCAGAAAGATATGGTAAACATAACACATTTTTAGGGTGAATTTTCTCAATGGTGATCTTGTTATAATATTTGTTATAACAAGCTTCCAAGAAACTTGCTAGATAGCAGAGCTTGATATCAACGTGATTAATATTTCCAAACTCCATATCTAAGAAGCCAGGACTAAGAATTTGAAGAGCTCTTGGATACATGGAGGGAAAATAGATTAACAATATATCTATGTCCTAAGAAACAATCAACATGACAATTTGTTAGTAGGGTTTCTGTAAACAAAAATTGAGTGTAAACAATCCTCCGTATGAATTAGGATATCTAAACATTGCAGATATTTATCAATTTTAGTCTATAGTATGTTGACCAGACCACACACTAGAAATTGAAGGGACGACGACGTTTCGGTCCGCCCTGGACCATTCTCAAGTCGATTGTGATGAGGACAGGTAGGGACAGGCATGAAATAGGCAAGAGAGAGCTGAGGAGGAAAGTCAGGTGTAGGGGATACTTCAGCCACGTTATTGTGACTCATCGCCTGCATTAGTCTATAGTAATTTGGATAAGAGGTGACTTGATCATAGAGGTTTTGCTAAAAATTCATCTGAGTTTACATTTGATGAGTCAATGAACAAAATATCAACATGCCCAAACTACAGAATGATTCCCGAGATACTTTTACAAATACACGTTTTATACAAATACGTTTTTTACAAACACACTATTACAAGCACACGTCTAAAGTTGGTCTTATTTATGTACCTGTGGTGCTTAAATTATTAAAATCATTTTTTTGAAAATTATTAGTTAGAAACAGCCCTCGTAGTGATAACTGTCATTTACAAAATACCTTGTAAATATTGTTTTTATATATATACAATCTGTATTACAATCTGTACAATCAAACATTTAAAAAGCTGAAATTTCGAATTTCACAGCGGAATTATAGTTTAAGAAGTGGATAATTGTGTAACGCTTTACATGTTCATTAGTCACAAGACTCACTATATTGATTGAGAAAAGTATTCCTTAATAAATTGTAACAACTTTCAAAAGAAATATTATTGAACCTGCTTCAATATAAATTACAGTATTGTAATCTCTACACTCTGGAGCCTCGTAGTGCCCTAGCGAATGAAATGTGTATTTCTACAATAGTGTTGTTGACAATTTACATACATGACTCGGGTGATGATCACTAATTCATGTGTACTTAGTAGCATCCGGCGAAAAATAGAAAATTTCAGTTTGGCAGCGGACTATTGGCTCCGAGATCTTTCGTATTATGACTCTCACATTACAGTGGTAGAGCTTTTGCCTCACGCCCGTCGGTTCGAATCTCATAGCAATTGGGGACCCATAGCCTCGAAGAAGAAAATAAAGAGTATTCAGAGAAGACCTTGTAGATTTGAATCCAATATGAAAAAACCTGCTGGGTTGTTCATCCTGGCATAAAAGGCTGTGGAAACCATTACCCAAGCATGTTCCAGCAAGGAGGCACCCATAGGCCACTTTACAAAATATTAACAAAGGCCCCAAAAGGCCACCCCAAGACACAGGGAGATGCGCAGGAGCGCCTTAGGTAAGACCTCAAGTAACTGTTCATATAGATGACTGTGTCTAGTTCCGTGTAGGTAATTAAAGGTGCGGGAGAGAAGATGGGGGTAACGGTGACATGGGCGGTAGAGGTGGTGATTGGCAGTGGGCGGGGAATGTGGGAAGGTGGGCGGAGGTTGGGGGAAGGTGGGCGGAGGTTGGAGGATTGGGGAGAAGGTGGGCGGGGAGGAGGGTGGCAACAGGAGCAGCAGGAGGTGTGTGTGTGTGTGTGCGGGTGGGTGTGTGGGTGTGTGCGGGTGTAGGCGCCAGGGACCATTACTCCGACACACTCACCAGACATCCTGCACCTACATCGACCCCTACTGCTGCCTCCACCACCACCACGCCCTCCCCAAACACCTCCACGGCTTCCCGTCCCGCCTCCTCCACTCCCATATCCACGCCACCCACCTCCTTTCTCCTCTGTGTATGTGTGATTATATTTATTATATATATATGTATATTTGTATACAGGATGTGTGGAAACTTTTCACAATTGCATTTCACCTTTGTAAACGCACATTAATGACACAATGTACAAGACACCTCGAACACTGTTTATGTAGGGCAGATGTAAATCTATTTATTTATGTAAGTTGGATTAGCATTTTAAACGCACTACAATCACCTTCTGTGGTTGATTGTTCAAAAAATTCCTGAACTACATGTTTAAACACATCTCTCACCCTGTCCATGGAGGACAGAAGAAAATGTATATATATGCTGGTTAGCATTGTAAATGTGTGGCCACGTCTGTGGTAGAAAGATAGACCTCCATCAAGAGAAAACTAGATAGTTTCCTCCAATGGAGTGCCGGACCAACCGGGCTGTGGTGGGTATGTGGGCCTGCGTGCCGCTCCAAGCAACAGCCTGGTGGACCAAACTCTCACAAGTCAAGCCTGGCCTCGGGCCGGTCTTGGGGAGTAGAAGAACTCCCAGAACCCCATCAACCAGGTATCAACCACCAGTAAATAACAGTTAACATTACTGCTAACACACCAACGTGTATCTACAGTGCAACCTTGAGCATTACTGTATTAAATACACCAGTAGCACTTGCAGCATTACTGTATTAAATACACCAGTAGCACTTGCAGCATATAATGCATAACAAGAGGCTACATGCAACACGCAGCTCGGCATTATGCAACACTAATTAACCCGCTAACAAGGGAGTCAAGAATATGCAATACAACAGGCCTAGACCAACACGGGTCCAACACCATGCACAATACAGCTTCATATCGCAACACACACATCACAATTATGTCACCAGATCACCACCTTCGTCAGTGTAGTTCATTTAGTAACAAATATCACTCCTGCTAGTGGGAAAGGTTTCAGAGTCACATAATAGGTGCCAGAAAGGAATCCCTATATTCGTTCCCCTGCCAAGTTACAGCACCCGGAACCCGTAGTTGCTTTGTCGTAGGTCTCCGGTGAGGGAGGGGCGGTGAGGGGAGGGGCGGTGAGGGGAGGGGCGGTGAGGGGAGGGCCAGTGAGGGGAGGGCCAGTGAGGGGAAGGCCAGTGAGGGGAAGGCCAGTGAGGGGAGGGCCAGTGAGGGGAGGGCCAGTGAGGGGAAGGCCAGTGAGGGGAGGGCCAGTGAGGGGAGGGCCAGTGAGGGGAAGGCCAGTGAGGGGAGGGCCAGTGAGGGGAGGGCCAGTGAGGGGAGGGCCAGTGAGGGGAAGGCCAGTGAGGGGAGGGCCAGTGAGGGGAAGGCCAGTGAGGGGAAGGCACATCTACCGAGACAGTATCACTGGGAGTAATGTGGCAGAGGTCACCGTGCCAGGCCTTAGTGAGCACTGGGGTTGTCTATCCAGTCCTGTTACCTGTCCTCACTGCTCCAGTGACAACCTGGAGCATACCTGAGCATACCTGGAGCCTATCTAGAGCATACCTGTGCTTCCACAACTCCTGATAAAAAGGGAGGCGGCAGACAGGTCACTACTGGCCCCTACGAGGCAGCTTCTGTTTATAATCGCCCAAACTCGTACATCTAAATGTCTGACCTACACAACCTGTTCACAATTTCCGGGATCAGTGCTCCCGCGGCTCGGTCTCTCGCCAGGTCTTCTGGAGCTGGAACTTATCTTCATTTAAGACCATATAATTTACTGTAGTCCATTGAAAGACCTGATTTACATCAGTCTGGAGGTTTGCCGTGTCCTCTATGTTGTCTACTCGCATTAAAATCCTAGTGTTGTCTGCAAAGGATGATACAGTACTATAGATTGTGTCCTTGTCTATGTCCACAACTATGCAACAATTTGTAATAACTTTGTCCCTTGGAAGTGATTATTGTCTAATTGGATTTCCAAAATATAGAAAATGGTTTATTCCTCCTCAAATTTTGCTTTGATCTTTGCCCGAGACAAAGTTATGTGTCTTGAAGACTGACGACTGCTTAGCGACTGCTGACGACTGTACAGCTGTTTAGGGTCAATCACCAGTGTTGAGAGCAAGACAACCAACTGCGTGATGAACATATCCTACCCTGAACCCTGTCAATCATTTAACCACACCTGTCACACTGTCAGATCAGCTTTCCACTGATTAAGCACCGGGATACCTGGTTGATACCTGGTTGATGGGGTTCTGGGAGTTCTTCTACTCCCCAAGACCGGCCCGAGGCCAGGCTTGACTTGTGAGAGTTTGGTCCACCAGGCTGTTGCTTGGAGCGGCCCGCAGGCCCACATACCTACCACAGCCCGGTTGGTCCGGCACTCCTTGGAGGAAACTATCCAGTTTGCTCTTGAAGATGTCCACGGTTGTTCCTCGTCGCTTACATACAAAGTAGACAATGTAAACGTATGTCATCTGCTACCTTTAACACTCTGCCTAATATCCTTACTAGTGACGTGTAACTGGTCGCGTCAATCAACCTGAGACCTGTCGCTAAGGGAACCTTCTCCTCCAGAAGGATTGCACAAGGCATGACCCAAATCTGCAACAGGACAGTATTGATCACTGAGCGCTGAATAAGATTCCCTTCAGCTTGCATCGTGCATGGGTGCTGGAGCACAGTGGTCTACGTCCTCAAACCACAATCCAGGGACTAAAATGCAATAAATAGCCTGGCATGAGAAACAGTTGGGCCTGTTAACTTTGACTTCATACTTCTGTTCACCTACCAGCATAACGGTACAAGTGATTTTTAGTAGCAAACTGGTGCCAAAAAAGGGTGCCAGTTTGGCCCTGGTTGTGGGTTCTATCTTGGGAAAACATAGTAGCTGCCTTATGGAGGACGGTGATAAGCTTAAATACGGGAATTAGAAAGGGGTAACATACAAGGCATCTTACTTAAGTTTGACCTTTTTCTCGGACAAGCGTTCCTTCTCGCTTGACAGTTGCTTGGTGAGGGGGAGTGAGGTTAACGTGGCAGCCCGTCATCATCAACAGTAACCACGTGCACGTTAACCCCGCCTCCGAACCCCCAGTTTATGAATGAAACACCTCACACAAGACCTTTCAACTCCTCAGGAATATTTCCTGGTACTCTTCCTTTGCTTGTAGGGAGCCGGTCGGCCGAGCGGACAGCACACTGGACTTGTGATCCTGTGATCCTGTGGTCCTGGGTTCGATCCCAGGCGCCGGCGAGAAACAATGGGCAGAGTTTCTTTCACCCTATGCCCCTGTTACCTAGCAGTAAAATAGGTACCTGGGTGTTAGTCAGCTGTCACGGGCTGCTTCCTGGGGGTGGAGGCCTGGTCATGGACCGGGCCGCGGGGACACTAAAAAGCCCCGAAATCATCTCAAGATAACCTCAAGATGCTCAGACACTCACCTTTAAACATGATTCACTCCACACACCATAAAAACAACTGCCAACAGAAGCGAAAAATCTAACCTAACCTAACCTAACCTAACCTAACTATACGCAAAATTTCGATATAATAATTCACATTAAAGCAAATAAAATTAACTATTTCTAATACACACTACATAAAACCGATGAATGTGTGCTTGAGGTGGTTGATCCTGGTTGATGGGGTTCTGGGAGTTGCTTCTACTGCCCAAGCCCGGCCCGAGGCCAGGCTTGACTTGTGAGAGTTTGGTCCACCAGGCTGTTGCTTGGAGCGGCCCGCAGCCCCACATATCCAAGCTCGACCGCAGCTTAGACAAGCCTACTCCCCCGTGAGTTGCGTTAAACGCGGAGAAATTGTTTGCTAATACTCGAGTGTCCAAAGAATTGTGATAATTCAGTTGCAATGAGAAAGACGAAGAATCAAACACTACTCAGCCAACACTACTCCTAGGGCCTATCAACACTACTCCTAGGGCCTATCAACACTACTCCTAGGGCCCTATCAACACTACTCCTAGGGCCTATCAACACTACTCCTAGGGCCTATCAACACTACTCCTAGGGCCTATCAACACTACTCCTAGGGCCTATCAACACTACTCCTAGGCCCTATCAACACTACTCCTAGGCCCTATCAACACTACTCCTAGGCCCTATCAACACTACTCCTAGGCCCTATCAACACTACTCCTAGGCCCTATCAACACTACTCCTAGGCCCTATCAACACTACTCCTAGGGCCTATCAACACTACTCCTAGGGCCTATCAACACTACTCCTAGGGCCTATCAACACTACTCCTAGGGCCTATCAACACTACTCCTAGGCCCTATCAACACTACTCCTAGGCCCTATCAACACTACTCCTAGGGCCTATCAACACTACTCCTAGGGCCTATCAACACTACTCCTAGGGCCTATCAACACTACTCCTAGGGCTTATCAACACTACTCCTAGGGCCTATCAACACTACTCCTAGGCCCTATCAACACTACTCCTAGGCCCTATCAACACTACTCCTAGGCCCTATCAACACTACTCCTAGGGCATATTATGTGGCCAGATCTATATTGCCACCAATAGAAGCTACAGCCTATTTTGACCGGGTTATATTCAGCCAATTCGTCTCGTTTCAGTAATACGGCTCTGGCATTACTGAAGCACAATGATGCCAGCAGTCGCTGTTAATAGCTGACTTCTGTTAATGGGAGAGGTAAAGGGGAAGAAAGTAGGAGGGAAAGAAAGTAGGAGGGATGAAGGCTGGGGAATAAATAATAAAAGCTGTGAGAAAGGAAGAAATAAACCCGAGAGGGATTGGGGCCCCAGAGCTTAGTAACAACCAAGGTGGGGACGTGGACACGCCGATAAGACAATGTAGGCCTAGACTACACAAGATTACACAATCACATCCGGGACCCCGTGACAGCTGGCGATAATTGTCAGAAACTTGCTCTATGACCTCCCCCCCCTCCCCTCCCCCCCTGCCACCATGGCAACCTGGCCCCCACATTCCCAGATAATGGCAACACTGTCTTCACACAAAACAAAGATAACCAATTATACACCCAAGTTATCACAATAATTATAATGGCCAATAATAATTATAACAAAATATATAAAAATAAAACAAAAAGTAGACACATCAAGGTTTCAATTCAGGCACTTCAAACCGAATGCGCATGCACGTACACACGCGCGCGCGCGCGCACACACACACACACACACACACACACACACACACACACACACACACACACACACACACACACACACAGCACGCTGAAGACAATACAAAGGTAAAGGTCACCTAAAGTGGAAACACCCTAGCAAGTTACACAAGTTTTTCGCCGACGATGATTTGGTGCACAATTGCCGGGCGAGATCCGTGACAGGCACTGTCCCAAGTTCACAAGAGCGGGGGGAGGGGGGAGGGATGGGGGGGGGGGGTAGAAGTGACAGAGAAAGACAAAGAAAGTAAAAGATTGAGAAAGAGAAATAGAAAACGGGAGACAAGGTGGGGGTGGGGTGGTCAAGAGGAACTCTGTCTCCAGTCCTCCCCCGAGCCTATGAGAGAGAACCTGGCTTCCTTGAGACATTACGGGCTATTCATGCCCGTGCCACCTCTTGGGTGGCTTAATCTTCATCACTCACCTTGAGACAAAACCCAGACAGTCGTGTGCTTGGCCCCGATGGGGTGGGGGAGGGGGGTGGGGAACAACCCGTTTCGTGGAGAATGGAACCCACAGTTTATTCCCCATACCATGTACCAGCGGAGTCCCACAGGGCTGTGTACTCGGACCCATCCTGTTTCTAGTATATGTAAACGACCTTCCAGAGGGTATAGACTCATTCCTCTCAATGTTTGCTGACGATGCAAAAATTATGAGAAGAATCAAAACAGATGAAGATAGACAGAGACTTCAGGACGACCTGGACAAACTGGAGGAATGGTCTAGAGAATGGCTGCTAAAGTTCAACTCAGGAGAGTGTAAGGTAATGAAATTAGGTGAAGGGAGCAGGAGGCTGAACACAAGGTATCATCTGGGAGGGGAAATCCTGCAAGAGTCAAAGAGAGAGAAAGACCTGGAGGTTGATATCACACCGAACCTGTCCCCAGAGGACCACATCAAAAGAATATCATCAGCGGCATATGCTAGACTGGCCAACATAAGAACTGCCTTTAGAAACTTGTGTAAGGAATCTTTCAGAACCCTGTATACTACTTATGTAAGATCAATCCTGGAGTATGCAGCTCCAGCCTGGAGTCCATACCTAAGTTAAACACAAGACAAAGTTAGAGAAGATTCAGCGGAATGCCACCAGGCTCGTCCCGGAACTGAGAGGAATGAGCTACGAGGAAAGGCTAAAGGAGCTGAACCTCACATCCCTGGAAAACAGAAGAGTAAGGGGAGACATGATAACCACCTACAAAATTCTCAGGGGAATTGACAGGGTGGACAAAGACAAACTCTTCAGCACGGGTGGGACACGAACAAAGGGACACAGGTGGAAACTTAGTACCCAGATGAGCCAGAGATGTTTGAAAGATTTTTTTCAGTGTCAGAGTAGTTAATAAATGGAATGCACTAGGAAGTGATGTGGTGGAGGCTGACTCCATACACAATTTCAAATGTAGATATGATAGAGCCCAATAGGCTCAGGAATCTGTACACCAGTTGGTTGACAGTTGAGAGGCGGGACCAAAGAGCCAAAGCTCAACCCCCGCAAGCACAATTAGGCAAGTACACACACACACACACACACACACACACACACACACACGACAAAATAAACCGTACATAGTGTCTGACAAAGTGGGTTGTAGCTTCTGGAAAGACATTATTATTAAATATATAAATTAAATCCTTTGTCTTGTGTATGATCCTCAAGTCCAGTGTGGCGGAGAGCATGCAACCTAACCCTTTAATTTGCATGTAAAAAATGC
Organism: Procambarus clarkii; assembly: GCF_040958095.1. Classification (NCBI taxonomy): domain Eukaryota; kingdom Metazoa; phylum Arthropoda; class Malacostraca; order Decapoda; family Cambaridae; genus Procambarus; species Procambarus clarkii. The sequence goes on along the minus strand of NC_091163.1, from coordinate 4,273,945 downwards.
ATGTTTATATTATTTAATGCATGTATTATAATATATATATATATATATATATATTATATATATATATATATATATATATATATATATATATGCAGAATAACCACATATGAAAAATAGAAAATGCTTAACGCGTTTTCGGCTAATTCGCCTTCATCAGAGCAAAGTAGAATGAATCATTCTACTTTGCTCTGATGAAGGCGAATTAGCCGAAAACGCGTTAAGCATTTTCTATTTTTCATATGTGGTTATTCTGCATACTTGGATCAGTGTTTTTGTGATCATTGTTGCATATATATATATATATATATATATATATATATATATATATATATATATATATATATATATGTCGTACCTAGTAGCCAGAACTCACTTCTCAGCCTACTTTGCAAGGCCCGATTTGCCTAATAAGCCAAGTTTTACTGAATTAATATATTTTCTCTAATTTTTTTCTTATGAAATGATAAAGCTGCCCATTTCATTATGTATGAGGTCAATTTTTTTTTATTGGAGTTAAAATTAACGTAGATATATGACCGAACCTAACCAACCCTACCTAACCTAACCTAACCTATCTTTATAGGTTAGGTTAAGTTAGGTAGCCAAAAACGTTAGGTTAGGTTAGGTAGGTTAGGTAGTCGAAAAAACAATAATTCATGAAAACTAGGCTTATTAGGCAAATCGGGCCTTGCATAGTAGGCTGAGAAGTGAGTTCTGGCTACTAGGTACGACATATATATATATATATATAAATAAAAGAAGTGTCAATATTGCGGACGACCAAAATGGACACTCCATTAATCAATATTTATTCGGATGAAATCAACTTGGGGAGCTGACGTGTCACTTTCTGTAAGCTAACTTTCAAAACGACATTTGGGTGAAAGATGCAGCCCCATTCCTGCTCCTTGACGATTGTCTAACACCACTACTACCATTGTCTCAGTGAACAAATAACTATAGTGAACAATGAACAATTAAACAATGTTGCTGCAGTAAAGGATCAAAGATAAATGAATATTGTCGTCCATCGCCAAGAGATGATTGTTGTTGTTTTAGGTTTAGCTACTCAGAACACAGTGTCCATGTAGCACGGGCTATGGCGAGCCCGTAAAAGCAATTCTTTCCCCCCCCCCCCAGTACTTAATATTCAAGCCTAAGTGTGATGAGGCCTCTGGCTGGGGTGCAAAAGCTGTCACACTCACCTCACAATATACATTGCAAATGTGATTTACACTTTTATCTCCGACACTTTGGGTTGTAAACCTGCTTGCCAAACTCGAATGACCCCCAACTACTCTTGAGGCTACGTGTGCCTCACCTCGATGGGGGTGTTCTGGGAACCAGGGGGCCAGATTCATGAAAGCACTTACGCAAACACTTACGAACCTGTCCATCTTTTCTCAATCTTTGGCGGCTTTGTTTACAATTATTAAACAGTTAATGAGCTCGGAAGCACCAGTAGGCTGTTTATAACAATAACAGTTGAATGGCAAGTTTTCATGCTTGTAAACTGTTTAATAAATGTAACCAAAGCCGTCAAAGATTGAGGAAAGATGTACACGTTCGTAAGTGCTTGCGTAACTGCTTCATGAATCTGACCCCAGTACTGTTCTGGGAGTACTGTTTTTACTGCATATTTCGACGTTTTAGCCAGATTAGAGCAGTTTTACGTGTGCACGTTTTTTGGTAATGTAAAGTAGTTCTATACTCTCCAAGCCCGGCCCGAGGGCCAGTATAAGCTACCTTATGAATTTGGTTAAAAAAAAAAATTCTGAATACTATTTAAAAAAAATTGCAACATCCTTGGTTCAATTGAAGCACGTGGACAGCCTTGAACACGTGTGTACCAGAAGAACTATAACCAGCTGAACAACAACAATATTCTTAAGATCAAGAAACCACGCCAAGTTTGGCAGTGTGTCCTACGAGTACAGCTTTAGAATGATTTAATCCCAAGCTGACTATAATATAGGCCTACCTACTTATCATAATTGAAAATATGAATAATGCAAAAGGAAACAAATCTTGCACACTTAAAATGTGCATGTAAAGCCGTGTGTGTGTGGGGGGGGAGGGAATTATCAGGGGAAAGCGCCAAGCCATTTACGACTATATAGCACTTGGAAGGGGTCAGGATAAGGATTTGGGATGGTACAAAGGGAAGGAATGGTGCCCAACCACTTGGACGGTCAAGGGGGGGGGGAGGTTGGACGAGTTGTACTCACCTAGAGGTACTTGCAGGGTCAAGCTAAGTTCCTAGCCCCACCTGCCGAGCATTCTTAGATTAATGCAATGGCTCATTTCGCAAGTTTTTTTTTTATTTATATTTGTAACTATGAATGGAACTATCTTCAACGACTTCAGTCTCACCTATTCCACTTACTCAGAGCTCTGACACGGAAAAAAGTTCCTTCTGACGTCCCTGTGACTCATTTGTGTCTCCAGTTTGCATCTATGACCCCTCGTTCTGCTGTCCCTAGCTACCTACACTGTTGCTTTGTCTATATCTTGAGATGATTTCGGGGCTTAGTATCCCCCGCGGCCCGGTCCTCCGCCAACCCCCCCAGGAAGCAGCCCGTGACAGCTGACTAACCCCCAGGTACCTATTTACTGCTAGGTAACAGGGTGAAAGAAACTCTGCCCATTGTTTCTCACCGGCGCCCGGGATCGAACCCGGGACCACAGGATCACGCGTCCAGTGTTCTGTCCGCTCAGCCATCGGCTCCCTTGAACCCTATCAATGTCCCTTAGAATCTTATATACTGCTGTTATACC
>NC_091163.1:4206269-4270667 GCF_040958095.1 Procambarus clarkii | reverse complement strand
CCACTCTCCCGTCTCCTGCTTCCTCTTGACCTCTCTCTCTCTATCTTCAGGTGGTTGCTGGGATCAATATCCCAGCGGTCCAGTCTCTGGCCTTCTGGTTGCCTGTCTGGTCAACTAGGCTGTTGGAGGCGGCTGCTCGCAGCCTGACGTATGAGTCACAGTCTGGTTGATCAGGTATCCTTTGGAGGTGTTTGTCAAGTTCTCTCTTGAACACTGTGAGGGGTTGGCCAGTTATGTCCCTTATGTGTAGTGGAAGCGTGTTGAACAGTCTCGGGCCTCTGATGTTGATAGTTCTCTCTTGAACACTGTGAGGGGTCGGCCAGTTATGTCCCTTATGTGTAGTGGAAGCGTGTTGAACAGTCTCGGGCCTCTGATGTTGATAGTTCTCTCTTGAACACTGTGAGGGGTCGGCCAGTTATGTCCCTTATGTGTAGTGGAAGCGTGTTGAACAGTCTCGGGCCTCTGATGTTGATAGTTCTCTCTTGAACACTGTGAGGGGTCGGCCAGTTATGTCCCTTATGTGTAGTGGAAGCGTGTTGAACAGTCTCGGGCCTCTGATGTTGATAGTTCTCTCATGAACACTGTGAGGGGTCGGCCAGTTATGTCCCTTATGTGTAGTGGAAGCGTGTTGAACAGTCTCGGGCCTCTGATGTTGATAGTTCTCTCTTGAACACTGTGAGGGGTCGGCCAGTTATGTCCCTTATGTGTAGTGGAAGCGTGTTGAACAGTCTCGGGCCTCTGATGTTGATAGTTCTCTCTTGAACACTGTGAGGGGTCGGCCAGTTATGTCCCTTATGTGTAGTGGAAGCGTGTTGAACAGTCTCGGGCCACTGATGTTGATAGTTCTCTCTTGAACACTGTGAGGGGTCGGCCAGTTATGTCCCTTATGTGTAGTGGAAGCGTGTTGAACAGTCTCGGGCCTCTGATGTTGATAGTTCTCTCTTGAACACTGTGAGGGGTCGGCCAGTTATGTCCCTTATGTGTAGTGGAAGCGTGTTGAACAGTCTCGGGCGTCTGATGTTGATAGTTCTCTCTTGAACACTGTGAGGGGTCGGCCAGTTATGTCCCTTATGTGTAGTGGAAGCGTGTTGAACAGTCTCGGGCCTCTGATGTTGATAGTTCTCTCTTGAACACTGTGAGGGGTCGGCCAGTTATGTCCCTTATGTGTAGTGGAAGCGTGTTGAACAGTCTCGGGCCTCTGATGTTGATAGTTCTCTCATGAACACTGTGAGGGGTCGGCCAGTTATGTCCCTTATGTGTAGTGGAAGCGTGTTGAACAGTCTCGGGCCTCTGATGTTGATAGTTCTCTCTTGAACACTGTGAGGGGTCGGCCAGTTATGTCCCTTATGTGTAGTGGAAGCGTGTTGAACAGTCTCGGGCCTCTGATGTTGATAGTTCTCTCATGAACACTGTGAGGGGTCGGCCAGTTATGTCCCTTATGTGTAGTGGAAGCGTTTTGAACAGTCTCGGGCCTCTGATGTTGATAGAGTTCTCTCTCAGAGTACCTGTTGCACCTCTGTTCTTCAATGCGGGTATTCTGCACATCCTGCCATGCCTCCTGGTCTCATGTGGTATTATTTCTGTGTGCAGGTTTGGCTTGTCTTCCACAGTACCTAAGGCTCCATCCTAGTACTCTCCTAGCTGTACTTGTGGGGGGGTTGAGCTCTGGCTCTTTGGTCCCAGGTCCAGCAGCTGTGACGGGGGCGGGAGCGTCCAGCCTGGACCTGGTGTTGTCCACCAGAGTTATGTAGACCCTACGAGTCCTTGTGTCTTGAGATCTTGCTTGTTACCACTCTGTCGAGGAGGTCTGTGATGTTAGTGCTCTAGGGGTATAACTTTTGCCTTGTGCTTTGCCGCCTCCTTTGTGGCGTGGCGAGGTTGCTGCTGTTGTGTGTCGGTGATGATTGATTGATTGATGAAGATTAAGCCACCCAAAGGTGGCACGGGCATGAATAGCCCGTAAGTGGTGGCCCTTTTGAGCCATTACCAGTATCAAGAGCTGATACTGGAGATCTGTGGAGGTGCGACTGCACCCTGCGTGATGGGAGATGTCTCCCGTCTCGGTGATGATGCCTGCCCCCTCATTTCTATCACTCACTCACTCACTCACTCACTCACTCACTCACTCACTCACTCACTCACTCACTCACTCACTCACTCACTCACTCACTCTCCTTCCCTTCCTCTGTCACTTTTCGTCTTTCCCGTGGCACAGTTTCTTCATGGCTTTGTCCTACCTCTTGTCTCCACTAATCTCTCCAGTTCCAATCCTCTCCCTCTCCCTCCCAATTTTTCTTTATCTCCCACTTACACTTCCCTCTCTTCATTTTTCTCCGCTGCTTCCCTGTTCTATAACTGTCCTCTTCCACCTCCTTCCCTCTAACCCCCCACATTCTCTACCACCCTCTCATTTATCGCCCCTTTCCCACCCATCCACTCCCCTGTCAACACTGGCACGCTTGGGGAGAAAGCTTGGGGGAGAGAGCTTGCGGATGGAGCTTGGGGAGGGAGCTTGGGGAGGGAGCTTGGGGAGAGAGCTTGGGGATGGAGCTTGGGGAGGGAGCTTGCGGAGGGAGCTTGGGGAGAGAGCTTGCGGATGGAGCTTGGGGAGGGAGCTTGGGGAGGGAGCTTGGGGAGGGAGCTTGGGGAGAGAGCTTGGGGAGAGAGCTTGCGGATGGAGCTTGGGGAGGGAGCTTGGGGAGAGAGCTTGCGGATGGAGCTTGGGGAGGGAGCTTGGGGAGGGAGCTTGGGGAGGGAGCTTGGGGAGGGAGCTTGGGGAGAGAGCTTGCGGATGGAGCTTGGGGAGGGAGCTTGGGGAGGGAGCTTGGGGAGGGAGCTTGGGGAGGGAGCTTGGGGAGAGAGCTTGGGGATGGAGCTTGGGGAGGGAGCTTGCGGAGGGAGCTTGGGGAGAGAGCTTGCGGATGGAGCTTGGGGAGGGAGCTTGGGGAGGGAGCTTGGGGAGGGAGCTTGGGGAGAGAGCTTGGGGAGAGAGCTTGGGGAGAGAGCTTGGGGGAGAGAGCTTGGGGGAGAGAGCTTGGGGGAGCTCCCCAGAGTACCCTCCCTGGGGAAAATCCATTACCACCCCACTCCTGGTCTCACGCACACACCGCCACACACGCACGAACACACGGACTCACGGCCAAGTGGTCAGCGTCCGTGATTTACAATCCAGAGACTCCGGTCTGATTACCGGCCGACACAATACCGCAAAGGCCAATGTTTGTTTCACCTAGCAATACCTAGGTATCTAGGTTTTAGCTGCTGTGGGCTTCATACTTGGTGTGTATCTGTGTGTGTGTGTGTGTGTGTGTGTGTGTGTGTGTGTGTGTGTGTGTGTATCTGTGTGTGTGTGTGTGTGTGTGTGTGTGTGTGTGTGTGTGTGTGTGTGTGTGTGTGTGTGTGTGTGTGTGTGTGTGTGTGTGTGTGTGTGTAATTACCTAAGTGTAGTTACAGGATGAGAGCTACGCTCGTGGTGTCCCGTCTTCCCAGCACTCTTTGTCATATAACGCTTTGAAACTACTGACGGTCTTGGCCTCCACCACCTTCTCCTTTAACTTGTTCCAACCGTCTACCACTCTGAGTGAGAGAGAGAGAGTACTCGCCTATTTCTGCCTGCAGGGTCGAACTCTAGCTCTTAGACCTCCGCTTTTCTAGCCGCCGGTTGTCTAATGCAATGATTCCTGACCTATTTCCCTATCAAACCTACTTTTAAAGTTATGATTGGACGCGTCTGAATCTCAAGCTGCTATTCGTGCCCTTAATTCTATTAATATTCACTTCAAATTCTATTGGTGTTAACATGTCCTCTTTTTTCCACGTTGTCAATTCCTAAAATTATTTTAAACATCCGCATCAAGCTACCCCTCTCTCTCCTTTATGGCGTCGTCAGGTTTAGTTCCTTCAGTCTCTCTTCATACCTCATTCCTCGCAATTCTGGGACGAGTCTCGTTACAAACTTCTTAACCTTTTCAAGCTTCTTTGTGTGCTTTCTAAGATGGGGGCTCCACGATGGGGCGGCATAGTTGAAAGCTGGTCTCACATTGTCGGTATAAAGTGCTCCAATACCCTTCATATTTAAGCCCCTGAAGGATGTTCTAACTGTAGCTAGTACAGAATATGCAGCTCACGGTACTCTATACGAGTCTCTGGCGTTAAGTTGGGTGTCTACCAAAAATCCTTTGATACAGAACCTCACAAGAGATTACTACACAAACGCGGGAAGCAGGAAGCGGAAATACACTAACATAGGTAAACAATGACCTAACAAGAGTCTACAGAGTTTACAGTTTACAGGAGTTTACAAAGCACCTCTAGGATAGGTGCTGGAACCCATGCTATTTCTCATTACCTATCTACAGGAGTTGAGTCTTTTATGTCAGTGTTTGCAGACGATGCAAAACAAATGACGAGAGAATTCTCTTATTGAGTTATGACAGATGAGAATCGTTAGATTCTCCAAGATGACTAAAAGCTGCAGCGCTGGTCCGAGAAATGGCTACTAGAGTTCAACACCAGACAGTGCAAGGTGATGGAAAAGGGATCACAGGAGCCAGGAGACCGACAGGACAGTATACAATGAAGGGGAAACTACCTCCCCTATAACTACTAGAGAAAAAGACCCGAGAATGGACATAACAAACCTAACTGCAGAGGCTCATATAAATAGGATAACGTCAGCAACATGCTACTTTGACCCGTAGCATGTCAGCAGCCTGCTACTCTGACCCGTAGCCTGTCAGCAACCTGCTACTTTGACCCGTAGCATGTCAGTAGCCTGCTACTCTGACCCGTAGCCTGTCAGCAACCTGCTACTCTGACCCGTAGGACCGTCTGAGGAGTCTGTTTTAAAAATTGTATTAGATTAGTGGGTTGGAGACTAAACTAAGCTTGACGAAGCTTAACTGACATTCTCTGGAGAGACGAAGAACTCTGGGTGACATGATAGAGGTCTACAAGTGGAGGAATTAGCATACAGAAGGGAATATTAAATGGGTACGAAAAGTATCAACATTCTCTGGCTAACTTGTCCCAAACTCTGTTAATACCCTGAAGGGTATTAACAGAGGGGTTTCATTAGGGTTTTATTGACAGAGAGTATTAGGGTTAATAGCGGCCTGATGTTAATAGCGGTCTGATGTTAATAGCGGCCTGATGTTAATAGCGGGCCTGCGCGATATTCCTCCAGTTGTTTCCATAGTATTTGTTGCCGCTGCCTTTGGGTGCCTTTGGGTGCCTCTGGGTGCCTGTGGGTGCCTGTGGGTGCCTTTGGGTGCCTGTGGGTGCCTGTGGGTGCCTGTGGGTGCCTCTGGACCTCCGCCGCGAGCACTGCTCCTGTCTAGGATTCTAGTAAGTAGTTACCGCTGATTTTGTTACCGTTCCTATCGCAGTTATTCTCCTATTGGTTCCAGCTCGGTCTGCTATCTGACCTTCCTCTGCCTGTTCTTGACCTGTTATCTGAGCGACCTCTGTTTTGTCTTTACTGGTTGTGTTCCGTTCCTGATTGCTGCCCGGGGGACCCCTGCTTGTCGCTGCGACAGCGGTCTGGGGCCAGATTCACGAAGCAGTTACGCAATCACTTACGAACCTATGCATCTTTCCTCAATCTTTGACGGCTTTGGTTACATTTATTAAACAGTTTACAAGCATGAAAACTTGCCAATCAACTGTTGTTATTGTTATAAACAGCCTCCTGGTGCTTCGGAGCTCACTAACTGTTTAATAATTGTAAACAAAGCCGCCAAAGATTGAGAAAAGATGTACAGGTTCGTAAGTGCTTGCGTAACTGCTTCGTGAATCTGGCCCCCTGGCCCTTACTTCCCTTTCCTCTGCCTACAGGAGCCCTGATCTTAGTCTAGTTACTTGGTCTCGTGGCGGTGGTCTAGGTTCCCGGGTCTGGTCGGGGCTGTCTTCCAGAATGCTTGATATCGAGGTGGATATACTGGCTATCGGCCCCCCTCTTGAGGGTTCGATACCAAGTTGTGATATCTATGGCTCGGAACACAACAGCAAGTGTAGGGTAATGGGCACCACAGCAAGTGTAGGGTAATGGGCACCACAGCAAGTGTAGGGTAATGACACCACAGCAAGTGTAGGGTAATGGGCACCACAGCAAGTGTAGGGTAATGGGCACCACAGCAAGTGTAGGGTAATGGGCACCACAGCAAGTGTAGGGTAATGACACCACAGCAAGTGTAGGGTAATGGGCACCACAGCAAGTGTAGGGTAATGACACCACAGCAAGTGTAGGGTAATGGACACCACAGCAAGTGTAGGGTAATGACACCACAGCAAGTGTAGGGTAATGGGCACCACAGCAAGTGTAGGGTAATGGGCACCACAGCAAGTGTAGGGTAATGACACCACAGCAAGTGTAGGGTAATGGGCACCACAGCAAGTGTAGGGTAATGGGCACCACAGCAAGTGTAGGGTAATGGGCACCACAGCAAATGTAGGGTAATGACACCACAGCAAGTGTAGGGTAATGGGCACCACAGCAAGTGTAGGGTAATGACACCACAGCAAGTGTAGGGTAATGGACACCACAGCAAGTGTAGGGTAATGACACCACAGCAAGTGTAGGGTAATGGGCACCACAGCAAGTGTAGGGTAATGACACCACAGCAAGTGTAGGGTAATGGGCACCACAGCAAGTGTAGGGTAATGACACCACAGCAAGTGTAGGGTAATGACACCACAGCAAGTGTAGGGTAATGGGCACCACAGCAAGTGTAGGGTAAGGAAGTAGGGAGAGAGACAGACTAGAAGGAGTATACACTACGAGGGAAAGTTACCTACACACATACCAGACACCAGAGGCACACATACCACCAGGATACCGTCGGCAGTACACGACAACCTGGCGAACCCAACAACGGCATAGGAAATGTAGATGTTTATCTCTCAGAATGTTTGGTAATATGTTTATTGTTTGTGATGTGTGTATATGTATGTATTAACACGATGTACTGAACGGGGTGAGAATAGCTTGAGCTACCTCATCCCTTTGTGTGTATTTTACCTCAATAAACTTATTTCAATTTCAATTCAACAACGGCATTTAGAAATCTAAACATGGACTCTCTAATTACAATCTACACGAGACCAATACCAGAATACGCAGCACCGGAATGGAACCTAAATACGAAAAAAGAAAAATAGCTTGCAACAAGACTAGAACTTGAATTAAGAACGCAAAGCTTTGGAAACGGTATGAAGGGAACTCAATTCCACTAAATTAGAGAAGAGAAGGAACAGTGGATATGATCACTACATACAAAATACTAAAGGAAATAGAGGAAATGTACAAGCAGCGTTACGCTGAGAGTAAAACAGAACAAAAGGACAGGAGTGGAAGCTGGGAACACAAATATGTCAAAGGAAGGGGAAATACTTACACTGGAGGGAGCCGAGTAAGCCACTCCACTCCACAGCTTTAACAGCGGATACCACAAACAACTCGAACGGCAGGACACAAAAACGCTCCAGGTGCAGAAGGCCCGGAGGCGGGACATATAGATAGACCCCCCCCCCCTCCCCGTAGGCACTGCTAGGCTCACGCACGCACGTACGCACAGGCAGGTAAGCTCACTACGGGCTCACCATAGCCCGTGCTACTTGCCCCGCTCCTGTGCCAGGTAAGCTACGGGCTCACCATAGCCCGTGCTACTTGCTCCGCTCCTGTGCCAAGTAAGCTACGGGCTCACCATAGCCCGTGCTACTTGGAACTTGTGATAGATCCCGTGTCATTTAATTAGACAACCGGCGGTCCGAGAGTGAATGCTCGATCCTGCAGGTACAGATAGGACAGTAACAAATAGGTGAGTCCGCACAAATACACTAGGCCTACCGGCTCGGTTTTAACAGCGCTCGGAGGTCGTCTGGTCCTATGGGCCCGGGTTCTATTTCCGGGCGAGGCAGAAACCAATGGGCAATGTTTCTTTCAACTGATGCGCTGTTCACCTAGCACTAAACAGGTACCTGGGAGTTAAACAGCTGCTACGGGCTGTATTTTTTTGTGTACTCACCTAGTTGTGCTTGCGGGGGGTGAGCTCTGGCTCTTTAGTCAGAAATGTGTGTGTGTGTGTGTGTGTATGAGAGAGAGAGAGAGAGAGAGAGAGAGAGAGAGAGAGAAAGAGAGAGAGAGAGAAAGAGAGAGAGAGAGAGAGAGAGAGAGAGAGAGAGAGAGAGAGAGAGAGAGAGAGAGAGAGAGAGAGAGAGAGAGAGAGAGAGAGAGAGAGAGAGAAAGAGAATGTAATAGATAAAATAGATGAAAAAAAAAACAGGTCGGGAGTCAGTACATCAGACAACCAAAGGTTAGAAAGGCGGAGTCCAAGAGCTAACAGTTCAATCCTGCAGGCACAAATAATAAATACCTACACCCACCCACCCAACACACACACACCCACCCACCCACACACACACACAACCACACACCCAACACACACACACCCACCCACCCACACACACACCCACCCACCCACACACACACACACACAACCACACACACCCATTCAAGACCCATCTGGTGTCATCTGAACATTCAGACTAGGAGTGTGTGTGTGTGTGTGTGTGTGTGTGTGTGTGTGTGTGTGTGTGTGTGTGTGTGTGTGTGTGTGTGTGTGTGTGTGTGTGGTGTGTGTGTGTGTGTGTGTACTCACCTAGTTGTGTTTGCGGGGGTTGAGCTCTGGCTCTTTGGTCCCGCCTCTCAACCGTCAATCAACAGGTGTACAGATTCCTGAGCCTATCGGGCTCTGTCATATCTACACTTGAAACTGTGTATGGAGTCAGCCTCCACCACATCACCCCCTAATGCATTCCATTTGTCAACCACTCTGACACTAAAAAAGTTCTTTCTTTGTGTGTGTGTGTGTGTGTGTGTGTGTGTGTGTGTGTGTGTGTGTGTGTGTGTGTGTGTGTGTGTGTGTGTGTGTGTGTGTGTGTGAGGGGGGATATGTCCTCGATGCTCCGTCTCAACTCTGACCTTCACCGGAAACGCGGTGTCTTACAATACCTTTAAAGCCCGGGAAATCGATTCCAAGTGTGACTCTCAAGTTGCTGAAAAGATTTAAAAAAAAAAAAAAAAATTTTTTCGTGTGAAAAAAGGCCCTCGCTAAAGTGTTTGAAAAAATGCGTCTTTAGTAACTACAGTCTGGTAGAACATGTGTGGAATGGGGTGTCTGGGCTACACCTGTACTGAACTGCTCTCTGGTTATGTATCCACTACTGTATCCTTCCTGTAACCTGCTTCCAGCCTTCCGTTATGTATCCACCACTGTATCCTTCTGTAACCTGTTTCGAGCCTTCCGTTATGTATCCACCACTGTATCCTTCCTGTAACCTGCTTCCAGCCTTCCGTTATGTATCCACCACTGTATCTTTCTGTAACCTGTTTCGAGCCTTCCGTTATGTATCCACCACTGTATCCTTCCTGTAACCTGCTTCGAGCCTTCCGTTATGTATCCACCACTGTATCCTTCTGTAACCTGTTTCGAGCCTTCCGTTATGTATACACCACTGTATCCTTCCTGTAACCTGCTTCGAGCCTTCAGTTATGCATTCACCACTGTATCCTTCTGTAACCTGTTTCGAGCCTTCCGTTATGTATCCACCACTGTATCCTCCTGTAACCTGCTTCGAGCCATCCCTTTCTCCCGCCCCATCCCAAAATCCTTATCCTGACCCCTTCTCTAAGTGCTATATGGTTGTAATGGCTTACTGCTTTCTCCTGCTAAGTACCTTACCTTGATGATGATGTTGAGAGAGTTCTCTCTCAGAGTACCTGTTGCACCTCTGCTCTTCAACTGGGATATTCTGCACATCCTGCCATGTCTTCTGGCCCCATGCCTCTCAGGTGGTTGGTGTTATGTTCGTGAAAGGATTTCGAACCAGTCACTAATATTTTCAAAGTGGAAATTATTATGCATCTCAGTAAATAAATATTATGTAAATATGCAGGCGATGAGTCACAATAACGTGGCTGAAGTATGTTGACCAGACCACACACTAGAAGTTGAAGGGACGACGACGTTTCGGTCCGTCCTGGACCATTCTCAAGTCGATTGTGAGAATGGACTTGAGAATCGACTTGAGAATGGTCCAGGACGGACCGAAACGTCGTCGTCCCTTCAACTTCTAGTGTGTGGTCTGGTCAACATTATGTAAATATTATTAATAATGTAATATTATGTATCTTGCTTGCGCTCTTGGGATTACAAATGTTACATTTTTAAGCAGTTCCGATACTTAAGATGATGTATTGAGTGGAGTCTAGCAGTGAAGGGTCTCTGCACGCTCTCCAAGGCAGCAATTTCTCCAGCTTTAACTGAGACTGTTAGTGTGCAACAATATGCCACCCTAGAGAGTACTAGTGTCTTGAAAAAGAGTTATCATTAGTATAGCATGATAGCTGCTGGAGGTATCCCAGCTTGATGGCATCCCTTGCTTCAAAAGGTCCTTGTTATCTAGCCTCTCATTTCTCTTGCAGTTGTGACAGCTACTTTATGGTGGTCTTTATACAGTAACGTCTCCCGACTTTGGGTAAACTCTCTTGATTTTCGGACTTGAATGTATACTTAGCTTTGTGTATACTTAGCTTTGTGTATACTTAGCTTTGTGTATACTTAGCTTTGTGTATAGGACGATATGACCCTTAACTGTATTGATGACGACTTGAAGCTTCACTTTGCCTAAGTGCCGATCTCAAGCTTATCTTTGCCTAAGTGCCGACCTAAAGCTTATCTTTGCCTAAGTGCCGACCTCAAGCTTATCTTTGCCTAAGTGCCGACCTCAAGCTTATCTTTGCCTAAGTGCCGACCTCAAGCTTATCTTTGCCTAAGTGCCGACCTCAAGCTTATCTTTGCCTAAGTGCCGACCTCAAGCTTAACTTTGCCTAAGTGCCGACCTCAAGCTTATCTTTGCCTAAGTGCCGACCTCAAGCTTATCTTTGCCTAAGTGCCGACCTCAAGCTTATCTTTGCCTAAGTGCCGACCTCAAGCTTATCTTTGCCTAAGTGCCGACCTCAAGCTTATCTTTGCCTAAGTGCCGACCTCAAGCTTATCTTTGCCTAAGTGCCGCCCTCAAGCTTATCTTTGCCAAAGTGCCGCCCTCAAGCTTATCTTTGCCTAAGTGCCGACCTCAAGCTTATCTTTGCCTAAGTGCCGACCTCAAGCTTATCTTTGCCTAAGTGCCGACCTCAAGCTTATCTTTGCCTAAGTGCCGACCTCAAGCTTATCTTTGCCTAAGTGCCGACCTCAAGCTTATCTTTGCCTAAGTGCCGCCCTCAAGCTTATCTTTGCCTAAGCGACGACTTCAAGCTTACACGTGTGCCTGTTTAGCCTGCTCTCTCTCGATTACCACTCCGTAACAAATGCAACGGTTTAGCCTAACTAGAAACGTCAAAGCTCTCAAAATGTACTCTCTGGAAAGGAGACGAAAAAGGTATCAAATAATATATACATGGAAGATACTGGAGGGCCAGGTCCCAAATGTGCACAGTAGAATAACAACATACTGGAGCGAAAGGTACGGAAGGAAATGCAGAATAGAACCAGTGAAGAGTAGAGGTGCTATAGACACAATCAGAGAACACTGAACAACAGAGGTCCAGTGAAGAGTAGAGGTGCCATAGGCACAATCAGAGAACACTGAATATCAGAGGTCCAGTGAAGAGTAGAGGTGCCATAGACACAATCAGAGAACACTGAATATCAGAGGTCCACAGCTGATCAACACCCTCCCAGCAAGCATTAGAAATATTGCCAGAACAAATGTGTTCAAGAGGCACTTAGACAAGTTCTTGCAAGAAGTGCCGGACCAACCAGGCTGTAGTGGATATGTGGGCCTGCGGGCCGCTCCAAGCAACAGCCTGGTGGACCAAGTTATTACAAGTCAAACCTGGCCTCGGGCCGCGATAACCAAGGGGTGAGGAATGAGTGAGGACACAAGATATATGAGTCAGGGAGAAGGAAGGTGGGTAAGATAGAGAGGTAGAGGGAAGGAAGGTGGGTGAGGGAGGGAGGGAGGGAAGGTGGGTAAGGGGGAGGGAAGGTGTGTAAGGGAGAGGGAGGGAAGGTAGCCTCAGGCGTGCCAACACCGCCACACCCCCCAGCCATAAATACGGACAAGTGGGCATGTTGGCACCACCAGTGTAAAAAATGATGACAGTCAGGTGTTGGCACTCATGGGCCTCCCACCCCTTCCCCCGATCCCCAAACAGGTGCCACTCATACCAGAGTTGACACTCATGGTCCACCCCCCCCCCACCCAGGCAGGTGACCCCCCCCCCTCCCCCCTGAGGCAGGCATATCATGCCAGCGTCGGCACAGGTGACCTGACTCCCACCCTGCCCAACCACTTGGGCTGGACGGTATAGAGCGACGGTCTCGCTTCATGCAGGTCGGCGTTCAATCCCCGACTGTCCACAAGTGGTTGGGCTCCATTCCCTCCCTCCATCGTCCCATCCCCAATCCTGATCCTGACCCCTTCCCAGTGCTATATAGTCGTAATGACTTAGCGCTTCCCCCTGATAGTTCGATTCGATTGACACCCACCCTCTGCCAGGTCTCTATATTTACTCTTCTTTACCAAAGAAATTACAAGTTACACATTTACAATTACAGGTTAATTACACAATTACACTGTAACTGTGTTACACACACCTCCTCCCGTCTCTATTTCCCCCTGCCTCCCTTCCCCCCTTTACTAATCAATCCTCGCTTCCTTCCATTCGTCAGCATCTGGGAGGCAGGGGCCACAAGGCCAAACCTGTCGTATTAGAACAAAAGTGGTATAGTGGCTGGCGAAATTGACACACTGTCCCGTTTTCTGTTTTGGGTCCTCGGGTAGGTTAGAATAAGGGCACTTTAATCAAAATAAATAATAAGCTTATGGAATAAGAGAGGGAGAGAGAGGAGAAGAGAGAGACGAGAAGAGAGAGAGAGAGAGAGGAGAAGAGAGAGAGGAGAAGAGAGAGAGAGAGGAGAAGAGAGAGAGAGAGAGAGAGAGAAGAAGAGAGAGAGAGAGAGAGAGAGAGAGAGAGAGAGAGAGAGAGAGAGAGAGAGAGAGAGAGAGAGAGAGAGAGAGAGAGAGAGAGAGAGAGAGAGAGAGACAGAGAGAGAGAGACAGAGAGAGACAGAAAGAGAGAGACAGAGAGAGACAGAGAGAGACAGAGAGAGAGAGAGAGCTAATCCCCCTCGCTAACCCGACACAGAATTAGCAAAAAATGCAAATTACCACGTGAAATTGCTTTTAAAAAGACTATTAATTGCCCAGTGACGTTTACCAGGGCAATTTGCAGTCATTTGTTCCTCCTTGTGTCGGGCAGTAACTCGTGCGCCTCTTTTCTTCCCAACAACTTTCTTCCCGTTCCTTTCCTAATTATTAGCTTGAAATTATTACATTTATTGTGCAAATTTTTTTGGTGTCTGAAATTCTATAAAAAATAATAATCGAAATTATTACCAAGATTATAATTTACTAAATCAGGTTTAAGAATATATATATATATATATATATATATATATATATATATATATATATATATATATATATATATATATATATATATATATATATATATATATATATGTCGTACCTAATAGCCAGAACGCACTTCTCAGCCTACTATGCAAGGCCCGATCTGCCTAATAAGCCAAGTTTTCTTGAAATAATTGTTTTTCGACTACCTAACCTAACCTAACTTTTTCGGCTACCTAACCTAACCTAACCTATAAAGATAGGTTAGGTTAGGTAGGGTTGGTTAGGTTCGGTCATATATCTACGTTAATTTTAACTCCAATAAAAAAAAATTGACCTCATACATAATGAAATAGGTAGCTTTATCATTTCATAAGAAAACATTTAGAGAAAATATATTAATTCATGAAAACTTGGCTTATTAGGCAAATTGGGCCTTGCATAGTAGGCTGAGAAGTGCGTTCTGGCTATTAGGTACGACATTATATATATATATATATATATATATATATATATATATATATATATATATATATATATATATATATATATATATATATATATATATATATATATATATACACACACACACATATATATAGGACTTAAGGAAACTGCAGGTCTAACCTACGCTTGAAACAATCAAATGATTACACGGTAAATTAAGCTTTGTTATTCTCTCTTCATATGGAAGGTTTCTGACCCCTGGGGGTTCTGACTCCTGGGGGTTCTGACTCCTGGGGGTTCTGACTCCTGGGGGTTCTGACTCCTGGGGGTTCTGACTCCTGGGGGTTCTGACTCCTGGGGGTTCTGACTCCTGGGGGTTCTGACTCCTGGGGGTTCTGACTCCTGGGGGTTCTGACTCCTGGGGGTTCTGACTCCTGGGGGTTCTGACTCCTGGGGGTTCTGGCTCCTGAGATTTCTGGCTCCTGAGATTTCTGGCCCCTGGGGGTTCTGACTCCTGGGGGTTCTGACTCCTGGGGGTTCTGGCTCCTGGGGGTTCTGACTCCTGGGGGTTCTGACTCCTGGGGGTTCTGGCTCCTGGGGGTTCTGGCTCCTGGGGGTTCTGGCTCCTGGGGGTTCTGACTCCTGGGGGTTCTGGCTCCTGGGGGTTCTGACTCCTGGGGGTTCTGACTCCTGGGGGTTCTGGCTCCTGGGGGTTCTGACTCCTGGGGGTTCTGACTCCTGGGGGTTCTGGCTCCTGAGATTTCTGGCCCCTGGGGTTTCTGACTCGTGTTTCTGGCCCCTGGGATTTCTGGCCCCTGGGGTTTCTGGCCCCTGGGGTTTCTGACTCCTCGTGTTTCTGGCCCCCTGGGGTTTGACTCCTCGTGTTTCTGGTCCCTGGGGTTTCTGACCCTGGGGGTTTCTGGCCCCCTGGGGTTTCTGACCCCCTGGGGTTACCTTTGTCATCCTTCTCTCAACCTGTTCAGGTGAACTATTCCCACTCTGTAGTATGGCGATCAAAGCTGAACTCAAGACACTAAATGGGGCCCAACAAGCCCAAGATAACACACAAGAATAACATTGTTGCTTTATTGATAACGTTTCTAAACGAAATTATTTGCATTATTCTGAACATTCATGCTTTTGTGTGTGTATAATATCTCTGCTATACATTATTCCCATTCACATTCAATCTTGGCAATTTGGACACTATCCAGCCGATATCTGGCAACTATCACCATCACCTGGCCTCAGAATTCTACGTTCTTCACCATTATTCTGCATCTGCCAAGCTTTCATCTACTTCTACTACTACATCTACTTCTAGGTCGTTTATAACTAAAAGAAGCCAGAGAAGTCCCGGGACAGAGCCTTGAGGCACTCCACTTAAAATTTGTACTCTGTTGTTTCGTTTGAAACAACCGCTCTACCGTCCAACCAGTTCTGCTGGACGGTAGAGCGACGATCTCGTTTCATGCAGGTCGACGTTCAATCCCCGACCGTCCACAAGTGGTTGGGCACCATTCCTCCCCCCCCCCCCGTCCCATCCCAAATCCTTATCCTGACCCCTTCCAAGTGCTATATAGTCGTAATGGCTTGACGCTTCCTGCTCATAGTTCCATCCTACGTTGGAAATAACCACGCCGTTATTCAGCCCTGGGATAGCGCGTTATCAATTTTATTCTATATTTCCTACCATCTTCTTCTTGAGGTTATGTTGAGATGATTTCGGAGCTTAGCGTCCCCCCCCCCCCCCCGCGGCCCGGTCGTCGACCAGGCCTCCTGGTCGCTCCAAGATCCTCGTACACCCTACCATTTTCCTGCTCGAAGCTTTGTTATGCTCATTGTGCGTCGGGTCGTTCGATATCGGTATTCCCAGATGCTCCCCACGTTGCTTTCTCTCTATGCAGAGATCTGATTGCGGATTGTATCCCATATTTTAAATTCTTCATTTTACCATACCACATTATCTGGAATTTGTCATTTGAATCATTTTCTTATCTTCTGTCGCTTAATCGATGATGTTATTGATATCGGACTGCAGTTTTCTGTCTTCTGTATTAGTCATTTTCATCCTGATTCTTGTGTCATCTGCAAAAGGGAGACACGAAGCTGTGACTAGTATTTTGATGTAAGAACTGTGCCCCTGGGGGGGGGGGGGGGTAAAGATCTTTTCACTGTGATTCGGCTCGAATTTTCACCGATTTATTATTTACATTCTGATTTGAAAGAAATTATAAGATATGTCGTCCAACTTGACCTGTTATTCCTATTAATCTCATTTTGTAGGCTATCACTCCATGGTCACATGTAGCAAATGCCTTTGCTAAGTGCGAGTATACAACACCTGCATTTTTCTTCAAAAGTTTCTGTGAGAGAGAGAGAGAGACAGACAGAGACAGAGAGACAGAGAGACAGAGAGAGACAGAGAGAGAGAGAGAGAGAGAGAGAGAGAGAGAGAGAGAGAGAGAGAGAGAGAGAGAGAGAGAGAGAGAGAGAGAGAGAGAGAGAGAGAGAGAGACAGAGAGAGACAGAGAGAGACAGAGAGAGACAGAGAGAGAGAGAGAGACAGAGAGAGACAGAGAGACAGAGAGAGACAGAGACAGAGAGACAGAGACAGAGAGAGATGTTGTCATACTGATTGAGTAACTGGGAAAGGCAGGAGGGCGAGGCAATACTGACACATCTACTTCTCTACCGATCACGACTCATCCTAGGCCAGGATTAATTAAGCATTTGGGACCGTGTGTCTTACGAAACCTGTACATCTGTTCTAACTCATGGTGCCTTTGTTTACATTTCATAAACAATGTAAACAAAGCCGCCATGATTGAGGAAAGGTGTTGCAGTCTGGCAGACGGGGAGACGGCCAAGGTGTCCAAGTGAAGACAACATTACGCACCACGGACAGAAAGGTACCGTTTAAACTAGTCAACGCGGGAAGCGTCCAGCGACGCAGCCAATCACCACCCTCAACGGTAGTTTAAGACGGTGATGGTTGCATCGTTAACAGATTAGTGTGACCAACTAATTATTCCGCCTAAACAAACTGTAGCCATTCATGACAGGCCATTACTGCTAAATATCTTAGCGGATAAAATAGGATATATTATAAAGACACGAAAAACTGGATATATTAAGAATCTCGTTTTTGCATACTTTAGTAGTCGTGGTGAGCAAGGCTCACGCTCCTGGTCCCCGCCTCAAATCACACAATGATTGGGCTTTGTTTTGAAATGTGTACTAATCTAGCTGTGGTGGGTGGGTACTCACCTATCTGTGCCCTGCAGAATCCAGCTCTAGCTCTTGTACCCCGACTTTCTAACCGCTGGTTGTTATAAACTGCTGACCTAAGTCCTTATCATATCTGCTTCTAAACCTGAGAATGGAGTTAGCCTCTACAGTCTGCTCCTTTACCTTATTCCATTTCATTTGTTCCATTGGTATTCATTGTAAACATTATCGCTGTTGCCATTCTGTTGATCCCTCTAAGTATTTTATACGTCTTCATTATGTCCCTCCCTCCCTCACCCCTGTCTCTCCTCCTTTCTAACGTCGTCAGGTTTAATTCCTTTAGTCTTTGTACTTCCACCCTCGCAGCTCTGGGACACGTCTCCTTGCAAACTTCTGCACCTTTACGAGCTTTCTTGTGTGTTTCTTTAGATGTGGGCTCCACGGTGGGGCAGCGTACTCTAAAACTGGCCTCACATAGGCAGTATATAGTGATATAAGGCCAGGTTTTAGCTCACTGTGTGTGTGTGTGTGTGTGTGTGTGTGTGTGTGTGTGTGTGTGTGTGTGTGTGTGTGTGTGTGTGTGTGTGTGTGTGTGTGTGTGTGTTCAGCTAGTTGTGCTTGCGGGGGTTGAGCTCTGTTCTTTCAGTCCGCCTCTCAACTTTCAATCAACTGGTGAACAGGTTCCCGAGTCTACTGGGTTCTACTATAATCTACATTTCAAATGGAGTAAAGTCAGCTTTCACACCAGTTTATAATTAACCCATTCCATTTATTATTAACTACCCTGACACCGAACAACTTCTGTCTTATGTCTCTGTGGCTTATTTGGGTACTCAGTTTCCACCTGTATCCCCTTGTTCGTGTGCCCCTTGTGTTAACTAATGTCTTTATCTACCCTGTCAATTCACCTGAGAATTTTGTAGGTGGTGATCATGTCTCCCTTTACTCTTCCATCCTCCAGCGACAGAGGATGACAGAGACGGAAGTGATGATGCAGAATAACGGCTGGCACCGTTACTGCCTGCACCACCCTGGCACCGTTACTGCCTGCATCACCCCTGGCACCGTTACTGCCTGCACCACCCTGGCACCGTTACTGCCTGCACCACCCTGGCACCGTTACTGCCTGCACCACCCTGGCACCGTTACTGCCTGCACCACCCCTGGCACCGTTACTGCCTGCACCACCCCTGGCACCGTTACTGCCTGCACCACCCTGGCACCGTTACTGCCTGCACCACCCTGGCACCGTTACTGCCTGCACCACCCCTGGCACCGTTACTGCCTGCACCACCCTGGCACCGTTACTGCCTGCACCACCCCTGGCACCGTTACTGCCTGGCCCACCCCTGGCACCGTTACTGCCTGCACCACCCCTGGCACCGTTACTGCCTGGCCCACCCCTGGCACCGTTACTGCCAGCCCCACCCCTGGCACCGTTACTGCCTGCACCACCCCTGGCACCGTTACTGCCTGCACCACCCCTGGCACCGTTACTGCCTGCACCACCCTGGCACCGTTACTGCCTGCACCACCCTGGCACCGTTACTGCCTGCACCACCCCTGGCACCGTTACTGCCTGCACCACCCCTGGCACCGTTACTGCCTGCACCACCCTGGCACCGTTACTGCCTGCACCACCCCTGGCACCGTTACTGCCTGCACCACCCCTGGCACCGTTACTGCCTGCACCACCCTGGCACCGTTACTGCCTGCACCACCCTGGCACCGTTACTGCCTGCACCACCCCTGGCACCGTTACTGCCTGCACCACCCTGGCACCGTTACTGCCTGCACCACCCTGGCACCGTTACAGCCTGCACCACCCTGGCACCGTTACTGCCTGCACCACCCTGGCACCGTTACTGCCTGCACCACCCTGGCACCGTTACAGCCTGCACCACCCTTGCACCGTTACTGCCTGCACCACCCTGGCACCGTTACTGCCTGCACCACCCTGGCACCGTTACTGCCTGCACCACCCCTGGCACCGTTACTGCCTGGCCCACCCCTGGCACCGTTACTGCCAGCCCCACCCCTGGCACCGTTACTGCCTGCACCACCCTGGCACCGTTACTGCCTGCACCACCCTGGCACCGTTACTGCCTGCACCACCCTGGCACCGTTACTGCCTGCACCACCCTGGCACCGTTACTGCCTGCACCACCCTGGCACCGTTACTGCCTGCACCACCCCTGGCACCGTTACTGCCTGCACCACCCCTGGCACCGTTACTGCCTGCACCACCCTGGCACCGTTACTGCCTGCACCACCCTGGCACCGTTACTGCCTGCACCACCCCTGGCACCGTTACTGCCTGCACCACCCCTGGCACCGTTACTGCCTGGCCCACCCCTGGCACCGTTACTGCCAGCCCCACCCCTGGCACCGTTACTGCCTGGCCCACCCCTGGCACCGTTACTGCCAGCCCCACCCCTGGCACCGTTACTGCCTGGCCCACCCCTGGCACCGTTACTGCCTGCACCACCCCTGGCACCGTTACTGCCTGCACCACCCCTGGCACCGTTACTGCCTGCACCACCCCTGGCACCGTTACTGCCTGCATCACCCCTGGCACCGTTACTGCCAGGCCCACCCCTGGCACCGTTACTGCCTGCACCACCCCTGGCACCGTTACTGCCTGCACCACCCCTGGCACCGTTACTGCCTGCCCCACCCCTGGCACCGTTACTGCCTGGTCCACCCCTGGCACCGTTACTGCCTGCCCCACCCCTGGCACCGTTACTGCCTGCACCACCCCTGGCACCGTTACTGCCTGCACCACCCTGGCACCGTTACTGCCTGCACCACCCTGGCACCGTTACTGCCTGCACCACCCTGGCACCGTTACTGCCTGCACCACCCCTGGCACCGTTACTGCCTGCACCACCCCTGGCACCGTTACTGCCTGGCCCACCCCTGGCACCGTTACTGCCAGCCCCACCCCTGGCACCGTTACTGCCTGGCCCACCCCTGGCACCGTTACTGCCAGCCCCACCCCTGGCACCGTTACTGCCTGGCCCACCCCTGGCACCGTTACTGCCTGCACCACCCCTGGCACCGTTACTGCCTGCACCACCCCTGGCACCGTTACTGCCTGCCCCACCCCTGGCACCGTTACTGCCTGGCCCACCCTGGCACCGTTACTGCCTGCACCACCCCTGGCACCGTTACTGCCTGCCCCACCCCTGGCACCGTTACTGCCTGCACCACCCCTGGCACCGTTACTGCCTGCATCACCCCTGGCACCGTTACTGCCAGGCCCACCCCTGGCACCGTTACTGCCTGCACCACCCCTGGCACCGTTACTGCCTGCACCACCCCTGGCACCGTTACTGCCTGCCCCACCCCTGGCACCGTTACTGCCTGGTCCACCCCTGGCACCGTTACTGCCTGCCCCACCCCTGGCACCGTTACTGCCTGCACCACCCCTGGCACCGTTACTGCCTGCCCCACCCCTGGCACCGTTACTGCCTGGCCCACCCTGGCACCGTTACTGCCTGCACCACCCCTGGCACCGTTACTGCCTGCCCCACCCCTGGCACCGTTACTGCCTGCACCACCCCTGGCACCGTTACTGCCTGCACCACCCCTGGCACCGTTACTGCCTGCCCCACCCCTGGCACCGTTACTGCCTGGCCCACCCCTGGCACCGTTACTGCCTGCCCCACCTCTGGCACCGTTACTGCCTGGCCCACCCCTGGCACCGTTACTGCCTGGCCCACCCCTGGCACCGTTACTGCCTGCCCCACCCCTGGCACCGTTACTGCCTGCCCCACCCCTGGCACCGTTACTGCCTGGCCCACCCCTGGCACCGTTACTGCCAGGCCCACCCCTGGCACCGTTACTGCCAGCACCACCCCTGGCACCGTTACTGCCAGGCCCACCCCTGGCACCGTTACTGCCAGCACCACCCCTGGCACCGTTACTGCCAGGCCCACCCCTGGCACCGTTACTGCCAGCCCCATCCCTGGCACCGTTACTGCCAGCACCACCCCTGGCACCGTTACTGCCTGGCCCACCCCTGGCACCGTTACTGCCTGCACCACCCTGGCACCGTTACTGCCTGCACCACCCCTGGCACCGTTACTGCCTGGCCCACCCTGGCACCGTTACTACCTACCCCACCCTGGCACCGTTACTGCCAGCACCACCCCTGGCACCGTTACTGCCAGCACCACCCCTGGCACCGTTACTGCCAGCACCACCCCTGGCACCGTTACTGCCTGCACCACCCCTGGCACCGCTACTGCCTGGCCCACCCTGGCACCGTTACTGCCTGCACCACCCTGGCACCGTTACTGCCTGGCCCACCCCTGGCACCGTTACTGCCTGGCCCACCCCTGGCACCGTTACTGCCTGGCCCACCCCTGGCACCGTTACTGCCTGGCCCACCCCTGGCACCGTTACTGCCTGGCCCACCCCTGGCACCGTTACTGCCTGGCCCACCCCTGGCACCGTTACTGCCTGGCCCACCCCTGGCACCGTTACTGCCTGGCCCACCCCTGGCACCGTTACTGCCTGGCCCATCCCTGGCACCGTCACTGCCTGGCCCACCCCTGGCACCGTTACTGCCTGGCCCACCCCTGGCACCGTTACTGCCTGGCCCACCCCTGGCACCGTTACTGCCTGGCCCACCCCTGGCACCGTTACCACCATCTTCACAAGTCGCCAATCGTGACTGTTAAACAGCACCAGTCTGTGTCTGAGCCGGGTGAAAGCTAACGAGGCGCCGCTCCACGGTAAATGCTACAGTTAGAATAGGGGTCACGGGGGGGTCACAGGGGGGTCACGGGGGGGGGGTCACGGGGGGGGGTCACGGGGGGGGGGTCACGGGGGGGGGGGGTCACGGGGGGGTCACGGGGGGGTCACGGGGGGGGGGTCACGGGAGGGGGGTCACGGGGGGGTCACGGGGGTCAGGTCGATCACCACGACCCCAGGATCACCACCGAAGACCCTCTCAAGGATCACCACCTCTGAGGATCAACAGGAGCTCCTAACCATTACTACCTCCAGTAATCATGGCTCCTAATTCACCACCAGCCCGTTACCAACCATGGTTGTTAGCGGGCTTGTTCAGCCTGGTCTAATGGGGCTCTGGTATAATCTTTGCCGACGAACCCGCCAGAGCGGCAACAGCAGACAGTGAACGTGACCTACGTCAGCGCAGCAGCAGACAGTGAACGTGACCTACGTCAGAGCAGCAGCAGGCACAGTGAACGTGACCTACGTCAGCGCAGCAGCAGACAGTGAACGTGACCTACGTCAGAGCAGCAGCAGGCACAGTGAACGTGACCTACGTCAGCGCAGCAGCAGACAGTGAACGTGACCTATGTCAGGGCAGCAGCAGACAGTGAACGTGACCTACGTCAGAGCAGCAGCAGACAGTGAACGTGACCTACGTCAGAGCAGCAGCAGGCACAGTGAACGTGACCTACGTCAGAGCAGCAGCAGACAGTGAACGTGACCTATGTCAGGGCAGCAGCAGACAGTGAACGTGACCTACGTCAGCGCAGCAGCAGACAGTGAACGTGACCTATGTCAGGGCAGCAGCAGACAGTGAACGTGACCTACGTCAGAGCAGCAGCAGACAGTGAACGTGACCTACGTCAGAGCAGCAGCAGGCACAGTGAACGTGACCTACGTCAGCGCAGCAGCAGACAGTGAACGTGACCTACGTCAGCGCAGCAGCAGACAGTGAACGTGACCTATGTCAGGGCAGCAGCAGACAGTGAACGTGACCTACGTCAGCGCAGCAGCAGACAGTGAACGTGACCTATGTCAGGGCAGCAGCAGACAGTGAACGTGACCTACGTCAGAGCAGCAGCAGACAGTGAACGTGACCTACGTCAGAGCAGCAGCAGGCACAGTGAACGTGACCTACGTCAGCGCAGCAGCAGACAGTGAACGTGACCTATGTCAGGGCAGCAGCAGACACAGTGAACGTGACCTACGTCAGAGCAGCAGCAGACAGTGAACGTGACCTACGTCAGCGCAGCAGCACAGTGAACGTGACCTACGTCAGAGCAGCAGCAGACACAGTGAACGTGACCTACGTCAGAGCAGCAGCACAGTGAACGTGACCTACGTCAGAGCAGCAGCAGACACAGTGAACGTGACCTACGTGAGAGCAGCAGCAGACAGTGAATGTGACCTTCGTCAGATCAGCAGCAGTGAACGTGACCTACGTGAGAGCAGCAGCAGACACAATGAACGTGACCTACGTCAGAGCAGCAGCAGACATTGAACGTGACCTACGTCAGAGCAGCAGCAGACATTGAACGTGACCTACGTCAGAGCAGCAGCAGACATTGAACGTGACCTACGTCAGAGCAGCCGCAGACACAGTGAACGTGACCTACGCCAGAGCAGCAGCAGACACAATGAACGTGACCTACGCCAGCGCAGCAGCAGACACAGTGAACGTGACCTACACCAGAGCAGCAGCAGACAGTGAACGTGACCTACGCCAGCGCAGCAGCAGACACAGTGAACGTGACCTACGCCAGAGCAGCAGCAGACACAATGAACGTGACCTACGCCAGAGCAGTAGCAGACACAATGAACGTGACCTACGTCAGAGCAGCAGCAGACACATTGAACGTGACCTACGTCAGGGCAGCAGCAGACACATTGAACGTGACCTACGTCAGAGCAGCAGCAGACACAGTGAACGTGACCTACGTCAGAGCAGCAGCAGACACAATGAACGTGACCTACGTCAGAGCAGCAGCAGACACAATGAACGTGACCTACACCAGAGCAGCAGCAGACACAATGAACGTGACCTACGTCAGAGCAGCAGCAGACACAGTGAACGTACCCTACGTCAGAGCGGCAGCAGACAGTGAACGTGACCTACGTCAGAGCGGCAGCAGACAGTGAACGTGACCTACGTCAGAGCGGCAGCAGACAGTGAACGTGACCTACGTCAGAGCAGCAGCAGACAGTGAACGTGACCTACGTCAGAGCAGCAGCAGACACAGTGAACGTGACCTACGTCAGAGCAGCAGCAGACAGTGAACGTGACCTTCGTCAGAGCAGCAGCAGCAGACAGTGAATGTGACCTTCGTCAGAGCAGCAGCAGCAGACTGTGAACGTGACCTACGTCAGAGCAGCAGCAGCAGACAGTGAATGTGACCTTCGTCAGAGCAGCAGCAGCAGACAGTGAACGTACCGTACGTCAGAGCAGCAGCAGACAGTGAACGTACCGTACGTCAGACGCACCGATCCTTCACCGTACAAGCCAAGTAACGTAATGCTTAGCCGAGAAAATTTGCAAGTGAGTTCACATTACAAATTCTAATTCTAAGTACATCTCCAAGTGTCAAATGTCTATTTCCTCAGTTGTCAATAACACTCGAAATTAATAGACTACTCTCCCCCCCCCCCTTTCCCTCCTTCCCTCCCTCCCTCCCTCCCTCCTCTTCTCCCTCCTTCCCTCCCCCTTCTCCCTCCCTCCCTCCCCCTTCTCCCTCCCTCCCTCCCCCTTCTCCCTCCCTCCTTCCCCTTCTCCCTCCCTCCTTCCCCTTCTCCCTCCCTCCCTCTCCTCTCTCCCTCTCCTCCTCCTCCCTCCCTCTTGTATTTAACGAAGACTAAGAACTGACACAGTTCATTAGGGCTGACACTGAGGTTGCTGTGACACTACAAGAGCTACAAGAGCTTCACGAGCTACAAGAGCTACAAGAGCTCTTCTGAAGCCTTCCCGAGAGACTCATTTCATGAGATTCTTAATTAGGAATATAAGGAATATTAGCCAGAGCCTATATGTGATCAGTTGACCTGATCTCCCGTGTATCAACCTGTTAAACCAACAAGTCCCAGATGGGAGTCAGCCTAGGCAGGAATGATCGCCGATGCAGTGATCGATGGTGTTGAGAAAGGCAGTTTCACCATGAGTAGTCCACCGAGTTGGACCAGGTGCGGTACTTTGAGGCCTGGTACATAACAGTAAGACAAGATATAGGCTTTCTCACACGGTGCTCCACTGTGTCGAAATTATGATTGAGGGCGGGCACTCCAGAGGAGTAGGTGCATGCCCAAGATGGGAGCGAACTTGTACTTCACATAAGGTTTTGCAGTCACTGCTGTCAAGAAGGTGTGAGATGCACTGAAAAGGTCCCTGGCTGCCTTTCGGCCTAGGTTAAGGACGTGGCTTTTCATGGTCACTGAAGCGTCAAACTTCATTCTCAATCTGTCAATTTCATCTCCGAGGTGGCAAGTTGTTGGTGGAATTACCAGATCAACCTGTTTGTGATGGCTATGTGGGCCTCTGAGCCACCAGCCTCATACACCGAGCACTCGCTAACTCAACCACATAACACAACGGACGATGGGAATGGTGAGGGAGGAGGAATAGCAGGAAAGGGTGGAGGAGGAAGTATATATAGAGAGGTAGGGAGGGAGGGGGGGAGACAAAGGGAGGGGGGAAGGGGAAGAGGGGGGAGGGGAAACAATAACACCATAACCGCTATGCAGGGTAAACAACCGTCACCTATTGCCCTTACAATAACCTCCCCCCCCCCCTCACCCCTTCCCCCCTCCCTGGCCCCTCACAAACGCCCCCCCCTAACCCCCCTTCACCCCCCCCCTTCACAATAACTCCTAATACGTCTCATTAACCAAATATAGTCCTGATCAGAACTTGTATCACAGACTTGCCGCTCGTCATGGTTCAGGCGTTGGTATCAAGAGGTCAGAAGGCTTCAACATTCTGATACCGGTGTAGAACACGTGAACAGGCCAGCCAGTCTCGTGGCCTTGGCTGGCCTGACGGCTGAGTGTACAGCGGTCGGGATTCGTAGTCCTAAGGTTCCGGGTTCGATCCCCGGTGGAGGCGGAAACAAATGGGCAGAGTTTCTTTCAACCCCGATGCCCACTGTTTACCTAGCAGTAAATAGGTACCTGGGAGTTAGACAGCTGCTACGGGCTGCTTCCTGGGGGGGGGGGTAGGGGTGTGTAACAAAAAGGAGGCCTGGTCGAGGACCGGGCCGCAGGGACGCTAAGCCCCGAAATCATCTTAAGATAACCTCAAGATAACCTGACACTCCACATTAGTAACTCCCCAACGATTTATTACACCATCAAATTCGCTACACAAAGTATTCAATTTATATGTATATTAATTACATTCTGATATAACGGTTTGATTTCCGATGTGCTCAAACTTGGTTATTTCGGGTCATTCGGTATAACAGCATATATTAATGATGACTATAGCGCTCTCCTCATATACAGTACTGTTACGGGTACAGTACCTTCCCTGGTGGTCCATGGTGTCGGTGTCTGCTGCTAAACTCCTCGAGAGTAACTCCTCGAGGACAACGCCTCGAGGACAACGCCTCGACAGCAACTCCTCGAGAGCAACTCCTCGAGAGCAACTCCTCGAGAGCAACAGGTGGGTGAGGCACTGAACGTTTCCCAGACACTAACTAGGGTGACCCTCCCACCAGTCACCCTAGTCGGGCAGAAAAACAACCAATTAACCCTAAATATGGCAGTTAAGTCAGTTCAAATCAGGTTAAGTTAGTCTAGGTCATGTTAGGTCAGGTTAGACTATATCGACACATCAGGTGACATGAGGTCCGCTTCCATCCGGCGCAACCCTAACCTAACCTTCCCGCTGGTCTGTGTTCGCCTAGATTTACCTGCGGCTCAAGCTACGGAATCTAGTGATCTCAACAGCGCGTGTGGCTGCCAACCGCACGCGCGTGCATTTGAGGCATTTGTGGCAAAATGGTCATCGTACACACACACACACACACACACACACACACACACACACACACACACACACACACACTAGAATGCATTAGGAAGTGATGTGGTGGAGGCTGACTCCATACACAGTTTCAAGTGTAGATATGATAGAGCCCAATAGGCTCAGGAACCTGTACACCAGTTGATTGACAGTTGAGAGGCGGGACCAAAGAGCCCAAGCTCAACACCCGCAAACACAATTAGGCGACTTCGCTAAACTATAACACAAGAGCCAGTACCAAATCCGGAGAGGAATAGTAGCAGCAGCAGCGGCGGAGACTGGCCACGATAGCTGGGAGAGCCACGATCCAAGTGACGTCACAAACGTAAACAAACGTAAAGACGCACTAGAGGCCTCTGAACGAGTCATTCAAGACGCGAGGCTGCTGTTGTTGTTGTTGTTTAAGAGTCGCTACCTGGAACAAAATGTTCCAAGCAGCACGGGCTATGGCGAGCCCGTAGTGGACTTGCGTGTAAGGCACGCGGGGGCTCCTCGTAGGTAAATCTGGAACTAGTAGCGCCAGAGTGGCGACCTCCTCCCCTAGTCAAGTATATATACCCAAGCTGGTCCCAGATTTGAGAGGCAGAGGTATGAAAACCAGAGGCGGGTCCCGGAGCTGAGAGGCACGAGACCAGAGGCGGGTCCCGGAGCTGAGAGGCACGAGACCAGAGGCGGGTCCCGGAGCTGAGAGGCACGAGACCAGAGGCGGGTCCCGGAGCTGAGAGGCACGAGACCAGAGGCGGGTCCCGGAGCTGAGAGGCACGAGACCAGAGGCGGGTCCCAGAGCTGAGAGGCTGAGGTAGGAGACCAAAGGCGGATCCCGGAGTGAATGTAGCACCCACACACCAGGTAGGCAGGTGTGTGGCCTACGTAGCACACCCACACACCAGGTAGGCAGGTGTGTGGCCTATCTAGCACACCCACACACCAGGTAGGCAGGTATGTGGCCTATCTAACACACCCACACACCAGGTAGGCAGGTATGTGGCCTATCTAACACATCCACACACCAGGTAGGCAGGTGTGTGGCCTATGTAGCAGTCCCCCAACACTGACAAGCACGACAACACAGCCTGCCGGCAGGATGTGACCTAGCGACAGGACACTTCCCGCAGGACACACCAGCCGCTATAATTAGCGCCCGTCGAGGTCACACCATCACCGGAAACCTCGCTCACCACAACACAAAACCTCATTTGCATATATTGCAATAAGTCAAATAATGACTTATGCAATGACGCCAACTGAAGCCTCGTAATTGTTGCAAATCATCGCTGTCCAACACCTCTCTATCAACTAGTTGGGGAAAATGTAAAAAAAAACTAGGAAAGTATTAATTTATTACCAAAAAATGATTTCTGGAATGATAGTTTTGCAATCCGCGCAAATAGTTAATGTTATATCTTCCAGAAACGTGTCCAAAATTAAATCGACCCCAGATTCACGAAGCAGTTACGCAAGCACTTACGAGCCTGTACATCTTTTCTCAACCTTTGGCGGCTTTGTTTACAATTATTAAACAGTTAATGAGCTCCGAAGCACCAGGAGGCTGTTTATAACAATAACAACAGTTGATTGGCAAGTTGTCATGCTTGTAAACTGTTTAATAAATGTAACCAAAGACTGAGGAAAGATGTACACGTTCGTAAGTGCTTGTGTAACTGCTTCGTGAATCTGGCCCCCCTGGGTCTGGGTCTTACCAATCAGGTCCTGGACTCTCACAACTCAACAACTCTCACTACCTGTCCAACCACTTAAGACTGGACGGTAGAGCGACGACCTCGCTTCATGCAGGTCGGCGTTCAATCCCCGACCGTCCAAGTCGTTAAGCACTATTCCTCCCCTCCCCCGGTCCCGTCCCAAATCCTTATCCTGACCCCCTTCCAAGTGCTACATAGTCGTCATGGCTTGGCACTTTTCCCTTGATAATTGCCTTCCCTTCTCCCAGTCCACCAAAAGTGCAGTACAATACTGCCAAAGTTGCCACAGAACAAGCTATCACAGCTCTGATTCGGGCATTGTCCTGTACACCACGAATCTGCTATTTTATGAAAATAAATATGTCAAATATTGACACTTTGACAGTCAATACTTACCTGTTTACCTGTTGGGGATTTCGAGAGTTCTGCCATTCCCACAGACTGGTCGATGGCCATAACTTGCTCCGCGAGGCTGATGTTTCCGTAACTAAAGAGGCCTAGTTGATTACAATACTAAATTATTATTCATGTTCTTGGCCTATTTTCACAGAGGACAAGAAATGACAAACGGGAGATTTTTAAGTATTTTCCTCGTCGGAAATCAGTAAATGGAGAAATTTGCATCACAAACCGAATTCGTTTTGAATTCGTTTCAAAACGGATATTATATTATATACATATATATATATATATTATATATATATATGTATATATATATATATATATATATACATACATATATACACACATCCGTTGTGTGTGTATATATATATATATATATATATATATATATATATATATATATATATATATATATATATATATATATATATCGTACCTAGTAGCCAGAACGCACTTCTCAGCCTACTATGCAAGGCCCAATTTGCCTAATAAGCCGTTTTCATGAATTAATTGTTTTTCGACTACCTAACCTACCTAACCTAACCTAACCTAACTTTTTTGGCTATCATACCTAACCTAACCTATAAAGATAGGTTAGGTTAGGTTAGGTAGGGTTGGTTAGGTTCGGTCATATATCTACGTTAATTTTAACTCCAATAAAAAAAAATTGACCTCATACATAATGAAATGGGTAGCTTTATCATTTCATAAGAAAAAAATTAGAAAAAATATATTAATTCAGGAAAACTTGGCTTATTAGACAAATCGGGCCTTGCATAGTAGGCCTAAAGGAGCGTTCTGGCTATTAGGTACGACATATATATATATATATATATATATATATATATATATATATATATATATATATATATATATATATATATATATATATATATATACACACACAAACTATACACATGCACATACACTTTCTCCCACTGGACCAGGAAATATGAAGTGGTTGACTAACTGAAAGTAACACACCAGGAACATTTGCACTCCACCACCTGTCAAAACACACACACACACACGCACGCACGCAATCATTGCCTTGTAAGGATCTAAAAAGTAGGACATCACAAGATTGAATAAATTCGTGTTATTAACTCCGAGTTAATCGGCGTATTAACCGGCAACCATTTTCAACCACAGCACTCGTTAGTCACCTCTATCATTGCCTTATGTCACTGCCTGGTTTACTGTTCGTCACCTCCCCGAGAGTAATAGTTTACCAGGTCAACTAAACGGGTCTACCATAAGTACCAATTTCCAATGACTAGAGACCAGGTAATGTCACTCTCCCTTGGGCTAGAGGGACGAGGCGAGGGACGGCCTGGGGGAGGGGAGGGGGGGCGAGGGACACGACAGGTGTTTAACGAACACGTGTCACCCCCCCCCCCCACACACACACCTGGGGAAACAACATCCTGTCACCCGGCTAGCATGTAAATGTGGACAATACTACCAACCAGGCCATTAGAGTAACAATGATCAACACCCCTAGTTACAGCGGTCATCACACCCCCACCCCTCCGTGGTGTTACATGTTGTGACGCACTCGAGGGTAACACTTGGGGTTCACCCTATAGTATGTACAGTGGTGCTAGTAACTGGATGATAGTAAACAATGGTGGTAACTAGAACAAGGGCAGTAACTAGGATGGTAACTAGAACAAGGGCAGTAACTAGGGTAGTAACTAGAACAAGGGCAGTAACTAGGGTAGTAACTAGAACAAGGGCAGAAACTAGGATAGTAACTAGAACAAGGGCAGAAACTAGGGTAGTAACTAGAACAAGGGCAGTAACTAGGGTAGTAACTAGAACAAGGGCAGTAACTAGGGTAGTAACTAGAACAAGGGCAGTAACTAAGGTAGTAACTAGAACAAGGGCAGTAACTAGGGTAGTAACTAGAACAAGGGCAGTAACTAGGGTAGTAACTAGAACAAGGGCAGTAACTAGGGTAGTAACTAGAACAAGGGCAGTAACTAAGGTAGTAACTAGAACAAGGGCAGTAACTAGGGTAGTAACTAGAACAAGGGCAGTAACTAAGGTAGTAACTAGAACAAGGGTAGTAACTAGAACAAGGGCAGTAACTAAGGTAGTAACTAGAACAAGGGCAGTAACTAGGGTAGTAACTAGAACAAGGGCAGTAACTAGGGTAGTAACTAGAACAAGGGCAGTAACTAAGGTAGTAACTAGAACAAGGGTAGTAACTAGAACAAGGGCAGTAACTAAGGTAGTAACTAGAACAAGGGCAGTAACTAGGGTAGTAACTAGAACAAGGGCAGTAACTAGGGTAGTAACTAGAACAAGGGCAGTAACTAGGGTAGTAACTAGAACAAGGGCAGTAACTAGGGTAGTAACTAGAACAAGGGCAGTAACTAAGGTAGTAACTAGAACAAGGGCAGTAACTAGGGTAGTAACTAGAACAAGGGCAGTAACTAAGGTAGTAACTAGAACAAGGGTAGTAACTAGAACAAGGGCAGTAACTAAGGTAGTAACTAGAACAAGGGCAGTAACTAGGGTAGTAACTAGAACAAGGGCAGTAACTAGGGTAGTAACTAGAACAAGGGCAGTAACTAAGGTAGTAACTAGAACAAGGGTAGTAACTAGAACAAGGGCAGTAACTAAGGTAGTAACTAGAACAAGGGCAGTAACTAGGGTAGTAACTAGAACAAGGGCAGTAACTAGGGTAGTAACTAGAACAAGGGCAGTAACTAGGGTAGTAACTAGAACAAGGGCAGTAACTAAGGTAGTAACTAGAACAAGGGTAGTAACTAGAACAAGGGCAGTAACTAAGGTAGTAACTAGAACAAGGGCAGTAACTAGGGTAGTAACTAGAACAAGGGCAGTAACTAGGGTAGTAACTAGAACAAGGGCAGTAACTAAGGTAGTAACTAGAACAAGGGTAGTAACTAGAACAAGGGCAGTAACTAAGGTAGTAACTAGAACAAGGGCAGTAACTAGGGTAGTAACTAGAACAAGGGCAGTAACTAGGGTAGTAACTAGAACAAGGGCAGTAACTAGGGTAGTAACTAGAACAAGGGCAGTAACTAAGGTAGTAACTAGAACAAGGGTAGTAACTAGAACAAGGGCAGTAACTAAGGTAGTAACTAGAACAAGGGCAGTAACTAGGGTAGTAACTAGAACAAGGGCAGTAACTAGGGTAGTAACTAGAACAAGGGCAGTAACTAAGGTAGTAACTAGAACAAGGGTAGTAACTAGAACAAGGGCAGTAACTAAGGTAGTAACTAGAACAAGGGCAGTAACTAGGGTAGTAACTAGAACAAGGGCAGTAACTAGGGTAGTAACTAGAACAAGGGCAGTAACTAGGGTAGTAACTAGAACAAGGGCAGTAACTAGGGTAGTAACTAGAACAAGGGCAGTAACTAGGGTAGTAACTAGAACAAGGGCAGTAACTAAGGTAGTAACTAGAACAAGGGCAGTAACTAGGGTAGTAACTAGAACAAGGGCAGTAACTAAGGTAGTAACTAGAACAAGGGTAGTAACTAGAACAAGGGCAGTAACTAAGGTAGTAACTAGAACAAGGGCAGTAACTAGGGTAGTAACTAGAACAAGGGCAGTAACTAGGGTAGTAACTAGAACAAGGGCAGTAACTAAGGTAGTAACTAGAACAAGGGTAGTAACTAGAACAAGGGCAGTAACTAAAGTAGTAACTAGAACAAGGGCAGTAACTAGGGTAGTAACTAGAACAAGGGCAGTAACTAGGGTAGTAACTAGAACAAGGGCAGTAACTAGGGTAGTAACTAGAACAAGGGCAGTAACTAGGGTAGTAACTAGAACAAGGGCAGTAACTAAGGTAGTAACTAGAACAAGGGCAGTAACTAGGGTAGTAACTAGAACAAGGGCAGTAACTAAGGTAGTAACTAGAACAAGGGTAGTAACTAGAACAAGGCAGTAACTAGGGCAGTAACTAGAACAAGGGCAGTAACTAGGGTAGTAACTAGAACAAGGGCAGTAACTAGGGTAGCAACTAGAACAAGGGCAGTAACTAGGGTAGTAACTAGAACAAGGGCAGTAACTAGGATGGTTAAAACATCCGGCATACCACCAACAAGCGTGCTATCAACCACATATCCTTGGATCACAGCTGTCCCAGGAAGATATATCGGTATACCCGGATATAGTATATCCTGCCGATAACATCACCATGTTAAAAATATGTATAAATATACAGAATAGCAGTAATCTCTTCATCGCAATGAGGAGATTACATAGTGAGCCAAGAGGATATCTTGGCTCACTGTGAGGATATCCTCAAGAACACGAGAGGTAATAAAGTAATTGCAAAGCTCCAGGGGCCAGATTCACAAAAGCACTTACGCAAGCACTTACGAACGTGTACATCTTTCCTCAATCTTTGACGGCTTTGGTTACATTTATTAAACAGTTTACAAGCATTGAAAACTTGCCAAGCAACTGTTGTTATTGTTATAAACAGCCTCCTGGTGCTTCGGAGCTCATTAACTGTTTAATAATTGTAAACAAAGCCGCCAAACACTGAGGAAAGATGTACAGGTTCTTAATTGTTAGCGTAAGTGCTTTCGTGAATCTGGTCCCAGGTACCTCATAGTTCCAACTCATCCTCAGGCTCTGCTCCTCCAAGCAGCAGCTGACCCAAAAATAATTTTTTTTTATATAAACTTTATTGTACTG
This sequence comes from Procambarus clarkii, assembly GCF_040958095.1. NCBI lineage: Eukaryota > Metazoa > Arthropoda > Malacostraca > Decapoda > Cambaridae > Procambarus > Procambarus clarkii. The sequence goes on along the minus strand of NC_091163.1, from coordinate 4,236,977 downwards.
TAGGTTCCAATTTGTTATTTGTTCAAATATATATATTATGCTAAAATGGTTTGCATAGTTAGGCCCAATTTAATTTATTTGGTTCTGTTGTTAGTTATTTGTACTTACAGTACGTGGGTAGAAGCAGTTACAGAGGTGCGATTCAGACATTGAAGCACTGTTCCAGAAACGTTCGTACGTTATCAGTTGTGTAAAGCAGCCCGTCCTCGTAAACAAAGACCCAAAGTCCATTATATAGACCCCCCCCCCGCTGTTTATGAATGAAAAACGGTTTACACACGACTCACAACTGATGACGTTCGAACACTTCCGGAACAAGTGCTTCACTGACGACTGGTGTTCGAACCACAACGCTGTAAATGCTTCACCCACGTACTACAAATACAAATAATCGCCAACAGAACCTAAACACCTAACCTAACCAGTGCCTAAATATGCACAGTATGCAAATATATAACAATATTAATTTATATTTGATAACATTACTATTTTGAATAAACAGCATGTTAGAATTGATGAATGCCTCTTCGGGGTCGAACGCTGGATGGAATGAACCTGGTATGAGAATTGTTTCCTCCAAGGAGTGCCGGACCAACCGGGCTGTGGTGAGTATGTGGGCCTGCGGGCCGCTCCAAGCAACAGCCTGGTGGACCAAACTCTCACAAGTCAAGCCTGGCCTCGGGCCGGGCTTGGGGAGTTGTAGTCCCAGAACCCCATCAAGTAGGTATCAAGCAGGTATGTGACAGTGGTAGATGCAAATATTATGTATTGAATACACATACAAATACACAATGATTTTGGCCCACCACACCAAAAATTGGTCGCCTTATTTAAGGGGTAATAAGGGGAGGGTTTGGTATATAACAATTATATTTTTCTCCTATTAGGATACCAAAGTGTATCACCCCCTTTGGACGAAGCCAAAACGTATTGCCCAATTTGGGATACGAAAAATAGGGCAATGGTAGCAGCTGCTGAATTTGTTGATCCAATTAAAATATGGCAGCCTACGAGATAAATAATGGTAACCCGCTAGTAAAAAAATAATGGTAATTATATGTAAAATAATGGTAATAAGTAAAATAATGGTAGCCACTAGTAAAAATGGTTGCAATCAGTAATAAGAAACATGAAGTTAATGGATAATGGTAGCACCCAGCACCAGGATAATGGCAGCACCCAGCACCAGGATAATGGCAGCACCCAGCACCAGGATAATGGTAGCACCCAGCACCAGGATAATGGCAGCACCCAGCACCAGGATAATGGCAGCACCCGGCACCAGGATAATGGCAGCACCCAGCACCAGGATAATAGCAGCACCCAGCACCAGGATAATGGCAGCACCCAGCACCAGGATAATGGCAGCACCCAGCACCAGGATAATGGCAGCACCAGGATAATGGTAGCACCCAGCACCAGGATAATGGTAGCACCCAGCACCAGGATAATGGCAGCACCCAGCACCAGGATAATGACAGCACCCAGCACCAGGATAATGGCAGCACCCGCCTGTTATCTACCAGTAGTTGGCTCCGGTAATCACCGTCCCCGCGGCCCGGTCTCTGACCAGACCTCTTGCATGGTGAACTGGTCAACCAGGCTGTTGGACACTTCTGCTGTCAGCCTGACGAATGAGTCACAGTCTGGTTGATCAGGTATCCTTTGGAGGTGTTTGTCAAGTTCTCTCTTGAACACTGTGAGAGGTCGGCCAGTTATGTCCCTTATGTGTAGTGGAAGCGTGTTGAACAGTCTCGGGCCTCTGATGTTGATAGTTCTCTCTTGAACACTGTGAGGGGTCGGCCAGTTATGTCCCTTATGTGTAGTGGAAGCGTGTTGAACAGTCTCGGGCCTCTGATGTTGATAGTTCTCTCTTGAACACTGTGAGGGGTCGGCCAGTTATGCCCCTTATGTGTAGCGGAAGCGTGTTGAACAGTCTCGGGCCTCTGATGTTGATAGCTCTCTCTTGAACACTGTGAGGGGTCGGCCAGTTATGTCCCTTATGTGTAGTGGAAGCGTGTTGAACAGTCTCGGGCCTCTGATGTTAATAGTTCTCTCTCAGAGTACCTGTTGCACCTCTGCTCTTCAACGGGGGTATTCTGCACATCCTGCCATGCCTCCTGGTCTCATGTGGAGTTACTTCCGCTGGCAGATTTGAAATCAGTTCCTATAAAATTTTCCAAGTGTAAATTATTCTCTCTCGGGTTTGCGCTCTAGAAAACAGTTATAACAATTTTAAAAAATCCCAATAATTTTAATGTATCGTTGAATTAATTTGGTCAATAAAAGATCTCTGCATATTCTACAGGTGAACAGTTTCTCCAGCTTAGAATGAGGCTGTTGGTGTTAGACAATATTCCACCCTAGAGAGCACTAGTGTCTTGAAGAATATCAATGGCCCGGCGTCTCTTGCATGAAAGGTTCTAGTTATCCAACCTGCCATTTTTCTCGCAGTTGTGACAGTTACTTTATTGTGTTCCTTAAAAGGTCTCGTTTGTCTTCAAACATTATGTGCCTCTGTAACCCTGTCCACTACGGCCCACAAGATGGGTATGGGGTGCATAATAAATGAACTAAACTAGACTTCAAACATGATTACTCCCAAACCTGTTATGATTTTTCTGTCAATGTAGTTTGTCTGTGTTTTATATGTGGTTTCCGTTTAATGTTTTCGCTTTTTCCTTGAGAGGAAGTTATCTTTATTGAATATAATAATTTTTGTGGTCCATTGATGACTTCCTTAACATCAGATTAGAGGTTTGCTGTGTCCTCTATATTGTCTACTCGCATGACAATCCTAGTGTCATCTGCAAAGGATGATACAGTGCTGTAGTTTGTATCCTTGTTTGTGTCTGATATTAGGATGAGGAAAAGTACCGGAGCAAGCACAGTACCTTGAGGTACTGACCTTTTCACAGTACATGACCCGGATTTTTACCGTATTATCCATCTTCCTCCTCAGGCGGTAATACCGTTTGTGCGCATTTAGTGCGCACATAACGCAATGGACGCATTTGTCGAAAACTGTCGCGAAATCCTTTTTGCTTGTCTTCCACGACAGATGGGGCCATGTCATACCCGCCAAACACACACCGAAACTACGACGTTGGTACAACGTTCGAACAAGTTTTAACACTTCCTAACCAGTTATAACAACCAATATAACTAGTTGTAACAACGTTCTAATACGTCATAAACACGTTAAGCCAAGATTTAACAACTTTATTACAAGTTGTAACAAGCGGAAAATAGGGACTGTTACGGTTTGTGTTTCCAGGGTAGTGACCTAGCAACTGTGACGAGCAGGAGCACCGTGTTCTGAACCCGTGTTGTCCAGGGACAGCCCCCTTGCGCAAGGGTCCATTGTTGGATACTTGGGTTTTAGATTTTATACAGAAGAATTTTTTTTTTCACTAATGACATTTTGCTTTCTTTACCTCTCCTTTATTGTGTGTGATTCTTGCAGCTTTCGTTCGATCATTTCTCTTTCTCTACACAGTCTTACTTGCTGTTCTTGGGATACAGTGGAGGGTTTCAGTAGTTCTGCGATTTGTTTTCTTCGTGTATACAGACAACACCGTTCTTGTACCAACCTGCAGCTTGTTCGCTTTTTTTATCTCAGTGGAGTGTGACTTGAGCACGTCTATAGTGCTACTTCACCTATTTCCTCGAGGTATTGATTTAGGGTTGTATTGTCAAGCTGTTCTTCCCAGCTTATTTCTGCTCTGTTTTGGTTTAATTAGTCACCAGTTAATCCGTTTATTATTCAAATTAAAACTCCTGAATTCCTCCTCCTCCTTGGATGTGTGACTGGTTGTGGAGGTCTAATTCCCATGCTTGTCTCAACTTCGATTACTATTCCTGAGGTAGATATGTGGGCCTGCGGGCCGCTCCAAGCAACAGCCTGTTGGACCAAGTTATCACAAGTCAAGCCTTAGCCCCGGGCCGGGCTTGGGGGAGTAAAACAACTCCCAGAACCCCATCAACCAGGTACAATTCATGTACCTTGTTATCCGAGTAACAAATTGCTAATCACTATGTTCCTAACCAGCTCATTATTGTCTAGTATGTTCCTTCCTAATTGGTTCTACTATTTACTGGCTTACGGCAAATCAGTAAGACAACCGTAAGAACCGTAAGAGGTGATTTATGTGTGTGACTGTTCATTCAGACTGTTTCCTGTCAATCACTCTGATATGACTGTATTCGCCTGGGTCCTTTGATATGAAATTCAGGCCACTCACTCTCTCTCTCTCACAGAATTCCTTCGAATTTTGTGAACTTTTACACAGTTCTGAGTGGGAAAACTTTCTGCAGGTTTCGGAACACCATTGATCTGTATTGAGAGTAGTCCAACATTTTTCTGGGGTGCTTATATTTGCATATTCCATCAGTTCTTCCTGAGGGAGCCAGTATTTCCATTCTCAGCATGCATAATATCAGCAGGTTTCCAATTTATGTTTGTCTTCATGTACTGTGCCTTTTCAACAGTAGAGCTAGGACACAGATCCCAGCGACAAGGGCGCTAGGACACACAGATCCAAGCAACAAGAAAGCTAGGAAGACGGATCCAAGCACCAAGAAAGCTAGGAAGACGGATCCCAGCGACAAGAGAGAGCTAGGAAGACGGATCCCAGTGACAAGAGAGCGCTAGGAAGACGGATCCCAGTGACAAGAGAGAGCTAGGAAGACGGATCCCAGCGACAAGAGAGAGCTAGGATGCCAGAAAGATGCCAGCGCTAAGCACCACCAAGAAAGCCAGTGTTCAGAGAAACCCCCAGCAGCAGGGCAAGGTGAAGCTATAGACCTGAGGGACCCCTAGACGAACAAGACCCCAGCAGCTAGGAGCAAGAGCCCAGCAGCTAGAGGCAAGAGCCCAGCAGCTGAGGAGAGCAGCAGCAGCAGCAGAACAACGTAAGTTACCTCAGTTCCGGGAGAGTGGAGACGGGGGAGACAGCGGAGGTCAGGTCGTCGCCACCGTTGACCTGGTAGACGTTCGACTCGGTGATACCCATCCCTGCTACCTGCAGCTGCTGTGGGTACGCTGGCTACAGCTGGCTCCCACAGCTGGCTTGCTCCGTAGTCCGCTGATGCCGCGTTAGGGGGTCAGCTGGGCATTGATTGATGGTCCACAGCAGGTGAACGAGTCCGCTAGGCCCTCACAGATGGTGTGTGAGTCTGCTAGGCCCTCACAGGTGGTGGGTGAGTCTGCTAGGCCCTCACAGGTGGTGGGTGAGTCTGCTAGGCCCTCACAGATGGTGGGCGAGTCTGCTAGGCCCTCACAGATGGTGGGGCGAGTCTGCTAGGCCCTCACAGATGGTGGGGCGAGTCTGCTAGGCCCTCACAGATGGTGGGCGAGTCTGCTAGGCCCTCACAGATGGTGGGTGAGTCTGCTAGGCCCTCACAGATGGTGGGTGAGTCTGCTAGGCCCTCACAGATGGTGGATGAGTCTGCTAGGCCCTCACAGATGGTGGGTGAGTCTGCTAGGCCCTCACAGATGGTGGGTGAGTCTGCTAGGTCCTCACAGATGGTGGGCGAGTCTGCTAGGCCCTCACAGATGGTGGGTGAGTCTGCTAGGCCCTCACAGATGGTGGGCGAGTCTGCTAGGTCCTCACAGATGTGGGCGAGTCTGCTAGGCCCTCACAGATGGTGGGTGAGTCCACTAGGCCCTCACAGATGGTGGGTGAATCTGCTAGGCCCTCACAGATGGTGCACGCCGCAGCCAACTGGCGCCGCAAGCGTCAAGTGGTCGATATTGCAGACGATTCAACTGGGCACGGCAATACTGGGGGAAGTATATGCCCCGGGGCACGCAGTAACTTTACTGCAGAGGGTATCACGACCGTCAGCTGGTGGACGCGTTCTGGACGTGTCACAGCTGGCGGACGCGTTCTGGACGTGTCACAGCTGGTGGACGCACGTTCTAGACGTGTCACAGCTGGTGCAAGGTACGTCCTGGCTACCTGAGCGTGCTGGTTGGGGGCCTGGTAAGTGGTGCCAGCTGCCGGGAGTGGGGTGACAGGTGGTGCAAGTGCCAGGGAGGGTGTGATGACCAGAGAGCAACGGGGGGGGAGGGGTCGGAGTGGAGAGAGAGAGAGAGAGAGAGAGAGAGAGAGAGAGAGAGAGAGAGAGAGAGAGAGAAGGAGAGAAGGAATAGTCTGGGGAAATTAGTTACTTGTGTGTGTGTGTGTGTGTGTGTGTGTGTGTGTGTGTGTGTGTGTGTGTGTGTGTGTGTGTGTGATGTGATGTGAGGGAGAAAGCGAGAGACTGACTCAAGACAGTGTGAGTAATTACAAGTGCGAAGGTTACAGAAATGAGGGCGTGAAGGTGGAGATAACCAACACCAGTAATGACCGCTAAACAGTCAAACAACCCGAGTGTGAGTTAAGATAACGAGGCGTGTTAAAAGGTGTACTATACGTCAATCAATGAGGGTGCAGAGGATATCAACTGACCGGGAACGTGTAAAACGGAAGAGAAGGAGATGAGCTAGTGTGTGTGTGCGTGTGTGGGAGTCAATTATTGAGTGCAAGTGTGAGTGCAAGGGGGGGGGAGGAGGGGGGATACACACCGCTACAGCAGCACTCAAGTGTCTTGAGAGTGCGATCTTCTCTGGTCTGGCCACTCGCTCGCCCCGCACTTACCTGCAAAAAAAAATATATATATTAAATATTCAATATTTAATATATCAATATTAAATATAAACAATGCAGATAACGAAGGAAAATATAAAAAAAATTATTATATATATATGTGTGTGTGTGTGTGTGTGTGTGTGTGTGTGTGTGTGTGTGTGTGTGTGTGTGTGTGTGTGTGTGTTTAATTTACTTACTTATTTTGAATGTAACAAAAGGCGAGATCAGTAATTCTAGCGCGAATCTACTGCATTTCTCTTATGTTTAAATTCACTTAAGAAGGAAGTTGAAAAATTAACACTCCAAAGTTCATTTTTACATCCATTATCACTCACCCCCCCCCCCCGTCAACACCACCCTTCCCTGTCCCTCACCCTTATCAACACGAGATAAATCTTCGAAGTTACTATCAAGACGAATTTTTACTCGAGTCATTACAGGTCTTAATGAGAGTGACGTCACAGTCACAACGCATGACGTCACTACGAAGAGGAGAGACACAACAACAGAGGAGACGGCAGTAGACCTCTTTTGGCCCCACAAGAGGCAGATCCTCTCTTGGCCCCACAAGAGGCAGATCCTCTCTTGGCCCCACAAGAGGCAGATCCTCTCTTGGCCCCACAAGAGGCAGATCCTCTCTTGGCCCCACAAGAGGCAGATCCTCTCTTGGCCCCACAAGAGGCAGATCCTCTCTTGGCCCCACAAGAGGCAGATCCTCTTTATATCTACCAAAGCTCTTTCATATTAATACCTCATCTCCGCATTCACCATGTTAATTATTCCATTTCCCATCTCACCCCCCCCACCCCCCCACCCCCCCGATCAAAAGTTAAAAATTTGCACATAACCGAGTACGTAAACATAGTAAGATTTCATCAGAACCATTGTACGAAAACAAGTTAAAAACCATACAGGCAATATGTCGACATAAATACATATGACTTAACCATTTTACACATAATATTACATTATTACACTGGGTTACTGCCAGGCCGTATGCCAGATGCTCGACGATTTGAGCCTTAAAACTTGAAGCTAATTAATGTAATCTGCCGCCAACTCATCAAGTCATCCTCTTGGTGGATACATATGAATTAATTCATATTCCAGTGAGTTATGAAGACAAATTAATTCATACCCCCCAGGGAATTATTAGTCGTACGCCAGAGAATTATTTTCCATATTCCCGTGAAGGGTGAATGATAGCCCAGAGAATAATTTATATTTTCGAGTGATAATTAAGAATATAGGAGTTTGTAGGAGGCCTACTGGCACCCGGCGGTGCCCGGGTCCCACCTTGTCCTCTCCACTTGTCACAATGTCACAATACGCGTGAATTGCCCGAACCTAACCTGACCAAGGACCCACGAACAGGAAACGGGACAACACATCCATTTGGTTATGCCGCTATGATTTATAGTATAACGTATTTTGGCCGGTGGGGATTTTTTTTTACGTCGAAATATGCCGTTTAAAATTGGGAAATCAATTTACTAAGCCATTTAGGTGCAAATGTGGAGCTCCTCAAAACTATATGATAGAGAGTGGTTTCAAGACCTAGCTATACGTGGTGCACAGCTATACGTGGTGCACCGCTATACGTGGTGCACAGCTATACGTGGTGCACAGCTATATGTGGTGCACAGCTATACGTAGTGCACCGCTGTACGTGGTGCACAGCTATACGTGGTGCACAGCTATACGTGGTGCACAGCTGTACGTGGTGCACCGCTGTACGTGGTGCACAGCTATACGTGGTGCACCGCTGTACGTGGTGCACCGCTGTACGTGGTGCACCGCTGTACATGGTGCACCGCTGTACATGGTGCACCGCTATACGTGGTGCACCGCTGTACGTGGTGCACCGCTGTACGTGGTGCACTGCTATACGTGGTGCACCGCTATACGTGGTGCACCGCTATACGTGGTGCACCGCTATACGTGGTGCACCGCTATACGTGGTGCACCGCTATACGTGGTGCACCGCTATACGTGGTGCACCGCTATACGTGGTGCACCGCTGTACGTGGTGCACCGCTGTACGTGGTGCACCGCTGTACGTGGTGCACCGCTGTACGTGGTGCACCGCTGTACGTGGTGCACCGCTGTACGTGGTGCACCGCTGTACGTGGTGCACCGCTGTACGTGGTGCACCGCTGTACGTGGTGCACCGCTATACGTGGTGCACCGCTATACGTGGTGCACCGCTATACGTGGTGCACCGCTATACGTGGTGCACCGCTATACGTGGTGCACCGCTATACGTGGTGCACCGCTATACGTGGTGCACCGCTGTACGTGGTGCACCGCTATACGTGGTGCACCACTATACGTGGTGCACCGCTATACGTGGTGCACCGCTGTACGTGGTGCACCGCTATACGTGGTGCACCACTATACGTGGTGCACCGCTATACGTGGTGCACCGCTATACGTGGTGCACCGCTATACGTGGTGCACCGCTATACGTGGTGCACCGCTATACGTGGTGCACCGCTATACGTGGTGCACCGCTATACGTGGTGCACCACTATACGTGGTGCACCGCTATACGTGGTGCACCGCTATACGTGGTGCACCGCTATACGTGGTGCACCGTATAAAATTCACGAAAAATCTATGAAATGAAAAATCCACGCTATGATTACAACTTTCCATCGGGTTTTCTTCTATAGTAAAACTTGGCAAGTTATTCCACAGAGCTGCAACTCTCCCATTTCCGAAGCCGAATTTGCCTATTTCGTGCTAAATTTACGCTTATCCAATTCAAATTCATTATTTTCATGTTCTTCGGTCATTTAATTTAGTTTTCAGTATTAATCATTACGCATACAAGTATAGAAACACGCAGGATATCTTCTTGAGATCTTGAGGTTATCTTGAGATGATTTCGGGGCTTTTTAGTGTCCCCGCGGCCCGGTCCTCGACCAGGCCTCCACCCCCAGGAAGCAGCCCGTGACAGCTGACTAACACCCAGGGACCTATTTTACTGCTAGGTAACAGGGACATAGGGTAAAAGAAACTCTGCCCATTGTTACTCGCCGGCGCCTGGGATCGAACCCAGGACCACAGGATCACAAGTACAGTGTGCTGTCCACTCGGCCGACCGGCTCCCTTATACTTGGAAAAAATACGAAAGATGAATAAAAACTAAGAAAATTCAGACACTAAACGTCATTAGAAAAAAAACAATTGGAGAAAGCACGCGATGGGTGAGGATGTGTAAAATGGTTATCAGTGAGGCATCATTGTTATCAGATAACCACAACACAGCCATGCCACAACAATGGCATTAATGCAATACAACCACAAGGAAAAGATAACGAATAGTTCTACGTAATAGATTTTTCTTAGATATAGTTTGATAACTGGTTATCTAAAATCGACAAACAATAGTGATACACGCACACGCGCACATTGGATAGCTAAAGACAGGCTATTTAACACAAGGGGCACACGCACTATGAGACACAGGTGGAAATTGAGTGCCCAAATGAGCCATAGAGACGTTAGAAAGAACTTTTTTAGTGTCAGAGTGGTTGACAAATGGAATGCATTAGGGAGTGATGTGGTGGAGGCTGACTCCATACACAGTTTCAAATGTAGATATAAGAGCCCAATAGGCTCAGGAACCTGTACACCAGTTGATTGACAGTTAAGAGGCGGGACCAAAGAGTCAGAGCTCAACCCCCGCAAACTCAACTAAGTGACTACTCCATTGGATACGGGAGTACCTAAGCAACAGAAGACAGCGAGTCACTGTGAGGAGTGAGGTCTCAGAGTGGCGAGACGCCACTTGTGGAGTCCCGCAGGGTTCAGTCCTTGAACCTATACTGTTTCTGATATACGTAAACCATCTCTTACGAGGAAAATACACTCGTTCCTCCCAACGTTTGGTGATGCGGAAATTATGAAGATTAAGACAGAGGAAGATAGCCAGAGGCTACAAGATGACCGATGCAAACTGAAGGAATGATCCAACAAATGGCTATTAAAGTTCAATTCAAGTAAATGTAAAGTAATGAAGCTAAGTGGAGGAAGGAGGAGGCCGGACACAAGGTACCAAATAGGAAACGAAGTCCTTCATGAAACGGACAAAGAGAAGGATCTATATAAATAAATAAATAAATAAATAAATATTATATATATATATATATATATATATATATATATATATATATATATATATATATATATATATATATATATATATATATATATAATGACTTGACATCACACCAAACCTCTCTCCTGGAAACCCACGTTAAAAGGCGTATGCGAGGTATCAACTTTCTTGATACCATTAAAAGTACCAATTTTACTCTTTGCATTGATGTATCTAAACAAACTAATATACCCGCCAGTCATACCCAGCACGAGTGAATATACTCGACACCCCGCAAGAGGCGCACCAAGTGTCTCACACTTTCTCAACAGTCTTAAACTCTCACACTTTCTCAACAGTCTTAAACTGTTCATCCACTTCAAGGGGTCGTCACTTCCCCCCCCCCCCCTCCCCCGGCCCCCCTGACACTCTCTCTCATCTCTTCCACAGTCTAAACTGTTGTACTGAACTGCACAAGGAACACGCTGCCTCTCACCCTTCCAATTGCACTGTTAATTAAGACTTTCCTGGTTTAAATTGAGATATATAAACATGAATGACATACAGACATTTGAGACACAAACAGCACTTAATGCCACAATATAATCCAAAGTGTCCAAATGCAACAGATTCCTGGAGATCTGTGGAATATCACACACACACACATAGGGGCCTCGTAGCCTGGTGGATAGCGCGCAGGACTCGTAATTCTGTGGCGCGGGTTCGATTCCCGCACGAGGCAGAAACAAATGGGCAAAGTTTCTTTCACCCTAAGTGCCCCTGTTACCTAGCAGTAAATAGGTACCTGGGAGTTAGTCAGCTGTCACGGGCTGCTTCCTTGGGTGTGTGTGTGTGGTGTGGAAAAAAAAAATTAGTTAGTAAACAGTTGATTGACAGTTGAAAGGCGGGCCGAAAGAGCAAAGCTCAACCCCCGCAAAACACAACTAGTAAACACACACACGAGAATACGAAAAACCTGCCATAATATTACCATAATATTGTTTAATGATTTGTCATTATAGTACTCTAATAATGTATAATGATTTGTTAAGAGTACCTTAACATTGTATAATGATTTAACATAGTACTAGGAGGTGTACTGTAGGCACCCCTCCAGGTGCCCACTGGAACACCAGAGGTCAACAGGCACTGTTATCGGACCTCCAATACACACAACAACTGTACTGTTGCTAACCCCCCAAAAGAAGATAATTAATGTTAAAGATCTTACGCCAGATCATCTTAGCAGGTGTCTAGATAGGCCACTAGAGACGCTCACCTCCTCTTCGGGCGCCGTAAGTTGCCGCTCAGCACATCCTCTAGCCCAAAATACACCATTGGGAGCTCACCAGCGGGTCACCTGCGGGTCACCAGCGGGTCACCAGCGGGTCACCTGCACCACACACACCCGGAACATCGCTCCAGGTGTCTAAGGAGTGAGTTTCAAACGCAACACCTCAACCCTCCAATACACGCGGACTGCAGGCTTTTCATTTGAGTTGCATCAGTCTATTTCGGATGTGCAGGACATGTGTGTGAGTGTCCAAAGGTGTTTAACCCCCATCTGTCAGCTTCACAGGTGCAGCATGTGTGTGCGTCCACAGGTGTTTGGCCCATTGGTCCACCCCCTAAGGTGCAGCACTTGTGCGCGTTCGAACCACATAATTTGAATCCATGAGTGCATAGCACCTGTCTTTTCAGCGTCCTGGTTACCGCTTGGTTCAACAAGCAGCTGTTGTATCACCCTGAACACTGAACTCCATGTACACCTGGGTGCTGAACATCAGGCTGAACGTTCTCTGGGATGAACACTTGGCATGGATGCGCATCTGACCGAATGAACATCGAACTCATTGTACACCCGAAGGACACCTCTCTCACCGAACACCTGTTTGGGTGGACCCCTGGTGTGGGTGGTGGACCCCCTGGTGTGGGTGGTGGACCCCCTGGTGGGGGTGGTGGACCCCCTGGTGGGGGTGGTGGACCCCCTGGTGGGGGTGGTGGACCCCCTGGTGGGGGTGGTGGACCCCTGGTGTGGGTGGTGGACCCCCTGGTGGGGGTGGTGGACCCCTGGTGTGGGTGGACACCAGTGGAAGCACGTGCCTAAGCACCTCTTGTGTTCAAAAGTGCACTGAGGACCCCGCTATTCCCAGCCTACACCAGCTACAATGCCTCACTGGAGAAGGGAGTTGATGTAGTGAGAGTGTTATCTTTATCACAGCAGCAGGAGCAGCAGCAGACGCAGTATCCTGTACAACGGACACTCCTTATAGGGAGCGGGCGCAAGAACGTGGACCTTGTAACAGCGTGAGTACGACTGAATCCAGGTGGTCGCCGCTTGCAGGTGGATAAGAGCAAGGGCACGCTATCGGCACGCTGATAAGATGACCAGACAGCGTGATGTGGTCGGGTACGGGGCAAGGGGGACGGGCCCCTATTGGGTAGGGGGTGGGGTAGTGGGGGAGAAAGGTAGGGGGGTGGGGTAAAGGTGGGCGGAGGAACAATAGTGGGATGAAGCAGCACCATAATGTGTAACTCCAAGATGATACAAACCAAAATCCCAACACAGGAAAAATAACATGAACCTGCAAATGGAACACAACGGCAACAACATGTATAAAAGTATCCGTGTGTGTGTGTGTGTGTGTGTGTGTGTGTGTGTGTGTGTGTGTGTGTGTGTGTGTGTGTGTGTGTGTGTGTGTGTGTGTGTGTACTTACCTAGTTGTGTTTGCGGGGGTTGAGCTCTGGCTCTTTGGTCCCGCCTCTCAACTGTCACTCAACAGGTGTACAGGTTCCTGAGCCTATCGGGCTCTATCATATCTACACTTGAAACTGTGTATGGAGTCAGCCTCCACCACATTGCTTCCTAATGCATTCCATTTGTCAACCACTCTGACACTAAAAAAGTTCTTTCTAATATCTCTGTGGCTCATTTGGGCACTCAGTTTCCACCTGTGTCCCCTAGTGCGTGTGCCCCTTGTGTTAAATAGCCTGTCTTTATCAACCCTGTCGATTCCCTTGAGAATCTTGAATGTGGTGATCATGTCCCCCCTAACTCTTCTGTCTTCCAACGAAGTCAGGTTTAATTCCCGTAGTCTCTCCTCGTAGCTCATACCTCTCAGCTCGGGTACTAGTCTGGTGGCAAACCTTTGAACCTTTTCCAGTTTAGTCTTATGCTTGACTAGATATGGACTCCATGCTGGTGCCGCATACTCCAGGATTGGTCTGATATATGTGGTATATAATGTTCTGAAAGATTCCTTACACAAGTTTCTAAAGGCCGTTCTTATGTTAGCCAACCTGGCATATGCTGCTGATGTTATCCTCTTGATATGAGCTTCAGGGGACAGGTCTGGCGTGATATCAACCCCCAGGTCTTTCTCTCTCTCTGACTCTTGAAGTATTTCATCTCCCAAGTGATACCTTGTATCTGGTCTCCTGCTTGCTACCCCTATCTTCATTACATTACATTTGCATGGGTTAAACTCTAACAGCCATTTGTTCGACCATTCCTGCAGCTTGTCCAGGTCTTCTTGAAGCCTCAAGCTGTCCTCCTGTCTTAATCCTTCTCATAATTTTGGTGTCGTCAGCAAACATTGAGAGGAATTGTGTGTGTGTGTGTGTGTGTGTGTGTGTGTGTGTGTGTGTGTGTGTGTGTGTGTGTGTGTGTGTGTGTGTGTGTGTGTGTGTGTGTGTGTGTGTACTCACCTATTTGTGCTTGCGGGGGTTGAGCTTTGGCTCTTTGGTCCCTCCCGTATGTGTGTGTGTGTGTGTGTGTGTGTGTGTGTACGAATGCTATGCAACACTGAGCCTCGATATGTGCTGAAATACATGTGAAGAAACTTACCAACACTCGCACCTTCCAACTCGGAAGTAGAGTCTGCGACCTCCTCCAGCTGGTCCCTCCAAGGACACGGAATATTAACTGGGCGAGGAGGTGAGCGCGCGCGCGCGGGCCCCTCTCACGCACGGGATCAATGTGAGAGTAATGACCCAAAACTGTTGTAGTGGCGGTTACTTTCACAGCAGAGTTACAACCTTAGGCACCCACCAGGTGGTGCCAGACGTGGCACCTCTGACGTGCGGACTGGCGCTACTGAAGACGATTAAGCCAAGCGGTGGCACGGGCATGAATAGCCCGTTAGGACTATTAGACTAGGAGATGGCTGTGTTGGGTGATGGACTACTCGCCATAGCTGACCACCTGTAAGCCAGCCAGCACCAGGTGGCTCTCCGTATACAATCACCTTGATTCCTCAATGGTTTGGCAAGATCAATGGTCAAGTTGCACTATCTTTTATCACCAGCAAAGAAACTTGTTGCTCAGTCGGATACTTTTCTTAATAATGCCATGAAGTATGCGCAGTGGTTCACGAGGACAGTGCCTTGAGACAGACACTGACGTAAATAGTGAAGTTGACAAGCCCACGTCAACACCTTGACGCCCGCGGCAAGTGTGGCGTCCCTCTAAGTGGCGGGGAACCCGCTTCTTCAAAGATTGCTAACGATTCTCACATTGGCTCTAGAGTTTTCAGCAGCCAATCAGAACTCTGGACATCACAGCTGGTGGCATCACAACTGGTGGTATCACAGCTGGTGGTATCACAGCTGGTGGCATTACAGCTGGTGGCACCACAGCTGGTGTCATCAGAGCTGATGGCACCACAGCTGGTGGTATCACAGCTGGTGGCACCACAGCTGGTGGTATCACAGCTGGTGGTATCACAGCTGGTGGTATCACAGCTGGTGGCATTACAGCTGGTGGCACCACAGCTGGTGTCATCAGAGCTGGTGGCACCACAGCTGGTGGCACCACAGCTGGTGTCATCAGAGCTGGTGGCACCACAGCTGGTCCCACAAGAGCGTAGCATTTGGACTGCTGTTGGTGGTAATCCCGGGTCAGAGCCCGGGCCGACTGACTGACTCTCCCGCGCTACAACATTCATTCTAAACGTACAACCAATGGCTGCCAAAGCATGGTTTGTGAATTAGTTGTTTGCCAGTTATCCGGCAAACAACTACTCCACCCCATTAATCCCCGCGACACCCCCACGTGCGCCAGAATGCGTAGCCCGGACGCGTGTGTGGGGCCGTTATATCCAGGTATCTGACAACCTGCGGCTTCTGCTCACAGTTGAGCCCTGAATATACCTCTTCCCCGTCAAGAATATCCGCCTCTTTTATCACACTCTTTTAGTAAACTCACTCCTTAACACACCGGTGTTTCTTGAAGACTGGCTCCTTGCTAACTACCTGTACCGTAAATCTCCCTTTAATTACTTACTGTATATTAGGGGAAACAGGTTTTAATACTGCATATGTGCGCTTTTGAATGTACTTGCTATATTTTTTTTTTCTCTCTCTCTCTCTCTCTCTCTCTCTCTCTCTCTCTCTCTCTCTCTCTCTCTCTCTCTCTCTCTCTCTCTCTCTATTTCTTTATTTCTTTGCCTCCCTCCTCCCTCCCTCTCCTTTTCTCTGTGTGTCTAAGTAGAGGAGTGACATGGAGTGATGCAGTCACGGCTCCCGGAGATGAAAGGCCACGCCCCCGACTAATGAACCCACTAAAAGATTATATTAATTGCTCAATATATCATGACTCCCCCCCCCCTCCTTCACCACTGCTCTGTGGGGAGAGGGGGAGGCTACCCCTCACACACACACACACACACACACACACACACACACACACACACACACACACACACACATACACACACACACACCCGGACTCCATGCTGAAGCTGCATACTCCTCGATTGGTTTGATGTATGTGGTACACAGGGTTCGGAATGATTTCTTACATAAGTTTCGAAAGGCCGTTCTTATGTTGGCCAACCTGGCATATGCCGCTGATGTTATCCTCTCGACGTGGCCTTCAGGGGACAGGTCTGGCGTGATATCAACCCTTAGGGTGGGTGGGTGGGTGTGTGTGTGTGTGTGTGTGTACTCACCTAGTTGTGTCTGCAGGATCGAGCATTGACTCTTGGATCCCGCCTTTCGAGCATCGGTTGTTTACAGCAATGACTCCTGTCCCATTTCCCTATCATACCTGGTTTTAAAATTATGAATAGTATTTGCTTCCACAACCTGTTCCTGAAGTGCATTCCATTTTCCCACTACTCTCACGCTAAAAGAAAACTTCCTAACATCTCTGTGACTCATCTGAGTTTCAAGCTTCCATCCATGTCCCCGTCGTTCTGTTACTATTCCGTGTGAACATTTCGCCTATGTCCACTCTGTCAATCCCTCTTATATCTTATACGTTCCTATCATGTCCCCCCTCTCCCTTCTTCTTTCTAGTGTCGTAAAGCACAGTTCCCTCAGGCGCTCCTCATACCCCATCCCTCGTAGCTCTGGGACGAGTCTCGTTGCAAACCTCTGAACCTTTTCCAGTTTCATTATATGCTTCTTCAGATGGGGACTCCATGATGAGGCGGCATACTCTAAGACTGGCCTTACGTAGGCAGTGTAAAGCGCCCTAAATGCCTCCTTACTTAGGTTTCTGAATGATGTTCTAACTTTTGCCAGTGTAGAGTACGCTGCTGTCGTTATCCTATTTATATGTGCCTCAGGAGATAGATTAGGTGTTACGTCCACCCCCAGGTCTCTTTCACGCGTCGTTACAGGTAGGCTGTTCCCCTTCATTGTGTACTGTCCCTTTGGTCCCATTTCCATAACTTTACATTTGCCCGTGTTGAATTCCATGAATTTGCTCGTGTTGTGTGTGTGTGTGTGTGTGTGTGTGTGTGTGTGTGTGTGTTTGTGTTTTATGTGCGCGCTAATTATATGTACATGGATTGTACCTGAATGGGGTTCTGGGAGTTCTTCTACTCCCCAGGCCCGGCCCGGGGACTTGTGAGAGCTTGGTCCAACAGGCCGTATGTGTTCTCTGTATTCCCTCTATTTCATCAACCTCTCCCGCTCTGAGAGAGATGCTCTGGTGAGAGATATGCTCCTATGGTCTGAGAGATTGTGTGCCTCTCCTGTGAGGCACACAACTCACCTCTCCTCATCATAGCCCAAATACACGAGTCCATCGTGTGTTGTACAAGTCACAATTCATGTACAGGACTCCTACCCCCCCCCCCCCCTTTCCCTCTCTTCTGAATATCGCGGGTAGCATACACAGGACTGTCACTCCTCTTTACTACGCTGAAAACTATGTTTGAAAAAAAAAAAAAAAAAAAATATATATATATATATATATATATATATATATATATATATATATATATATATATAGTAGTAGTAATAGTTAGTAAACAGTTGAGAGGCGGGCCGAAAGAGCAAAGCTCAAACCCAGCAAACACAACTAGGTGAATACACACACACACACACTTTCTAATATCTCAGATATTAGAAAGAACTTTTTCAGTGTCAGAGTGGTTGACAAATGGAATGCATCAGGCAGTGATGTGGTGGAGGCTGACTCCATACACAGTTTCAAGTGTAGATATGATAGAGCCCAGTAGGCTCAGGAACCTGTACACCAGTTGATTGACAGTTGAGAGGCGGGACCAAAGAGCCAAAGCTCAACCCCCGCAAGGACAACTAGGTGAGTACACCCACACTGTACACAACGTCGACGGTAGACTAATGACTCATTAATCAATCCAGGGTTGCCAGCAGTAATTAATGAAGCCAAGGACGGGAGTTATAATTACATGAGAGAGACTCGTTGTTCGCCCTGATCACCACCCAATCAGAGAGGGGGAGCTGGGGGTCGCTCTGATCACCACCAATCAGAGAGGAGGTAGCCAATGGTCACACACGCTAATCACAGTCAATCAGTCCCACTGAGTAATTACGATTAATTTAATATCCACTACACGGCTCTCAAGTGAGGCCTCTCTCTCTCTCTCTCTCTCTCTGTCTCTCTCTCTCTCTCTCTGTCTCTCTCTCTCTCTCTCTCTGTCTCTCTCTCTCTCTCTGTCTCTCTCTCTCTCTCTCTGTCTCTCTCTCTCTCTCTCTCTGTCTCTCTCTCTCTCTGTCTCTCTCTCTCTCTGTCTCTCTCTCTCTCTGTCTCTCTCTCTCTCTCTCTCTCTCTCTCTCTCTCTCTCTCTCTCTCTCTCTCTCTCTCTCTCTCTCTGTCTCTCTCTCTCTCTCTGTCTCTCTCTCTCTCTCTCTGTCTCTCTCTCTCTCTCTCTGTCTCTCTCTCTCTCTCTGTCTCTCTCTCTCTCTCTGTCTCTCTCTCTCTGTCTCTCTCTCTCTCTCTGTCTCTCTCTCTCTCTCTCACACATTCTGGAGTCGAGAAAGACAACTTTTTTTTACGAGTTGTTGACCGGTTGTATTTCCGTCTTGTGAGGCTTCACAACACCTTCTTCAGGAGCAACAAACCCCTGGCATACTGGACCACCAACACGGGTCCAGGCACCATACTGGAGCACCAACACGGGTCCAGGCACCATACTGGACCACCAACACGGGTCCAGGCACCATACTGGAGCACCAACACGGGTCCAGGCACCATACTGGACCACCAACACGGGTCCAGGCACCATACTGGAGCACCAACACGGGTCCAGGCACCATACTGGACCACCAACACGGGTCCAGGCACCATACTGGACCACCAACACGGGTCCAGGCACCATACTGGAGCACCAACACGGGTCCAGGCACCATACTGGACCACCAACACGGGTCCAGGCACCATACTGGAGCACCAACACGGGTCCAGGCACCATACTGGACCACCAACACGGGTCCAGGCACCATACTGGAGCACCAACACGGGTCCAGGCACCATACTGGACCACCAACACGGGTCCAGGCACCATACTGGACCACCAACACGGGTCCAGGCACCATACTGGAGCACCAACACGGGTCCAGGCACCATACTGGACCACCAACACGGGTCCAGGCACCATACTGGAGCACCAACACGGGTCCAGGCACCATACTGGAGTACCAACACGGGTCCAGGAACTATACTGGAGCACCAACACGGGTCCAGGCACCATACTGGAGCACCAACACGGGTCCAGGCACCATACTGGAGCACCAACACGGGTCCAGGCACCATACTGGAGCACCAACACGGGCCCAGGCACCATACTGGAGCACCAACACGGGCCCAGGCACCATACTGGAGCACCAACACGGGTCCAGGAACCATACTGGAGCACCAACACGAGTCCAGGCACCATACTGGAGCATCAACACGGGTCCAGGCACCATACTGGAGCACCAACACGGGTCCAGGCACCATACTGGAGCATCAACACGGGTCCAGGCACCATACTGGAGCACCAAACACGGGTCCAGGCACCATACTGGAGCACCAAACACGGGTCCAGGCACCATACTGGAGCACCAACACGGGTCCAGGCACCATACTGGAGCATCAACACGGGTCCAGGCACCATACTGGAGCATCAACACGGGTCCAGGAACCACATTGGATCACCAAACACAGGTTTCTGACGGACCGTAAGTCCTCGGACCGTCAGAAAGGCGGGGCCCAAGAGCTAACAGCCCGGATCCTACAGGCACCAAATAGTAAACATAACTAGGAAACACACACACGACAGAAAGAGTCGTTACACACACTGTAATGGCGCTCAATTACACAAAACACACATCTTTAACTGTAATTAGATGTATTAATTGCCTCTTGTTTGAAACCTAATGACTGTAGCCGGATGCCTGTATCGCTTGAGCCAGGTGCACTGTGCCAGGGGTAGACATGAGCAGTGGTTCACTGTGTTGTGGTGGTAGACATGTGCAGTGGTTCACTGTGTTGTGGTGGTAGACATGAGCAGTGGTTCACTGTGTTGTGGTGGTAGACATGAGCAGTGGTTCACTGTGTTGTGGTGGTAGACATGTGCAGTGGTTCACTGTGTTGTGGTGGTAGACATGAGCAGTGGTTCACTGTGTTGTGGTGGTAGACATGAGCAGTGGTTCACTGTGTTGTGGTGGTAGACATGAGCAGTGGTTCACTGTGTTGTGGTGGTAGACATGAGCAGTGGTTCACTGTGTTGTGGTGGTAGACATGAGCAGTGGTTCACTGTGTTGTGGTGGTAGACATGAGCAATGGTTCACTGTGTTGTGGTGAAGACATGAACAATGGCTGGTACGTTAAATAGTTATCTGTAACCAGCCCATCCTAATAATCAATGACCTAATATCCGTTAATCCAGTTGCTAAATCCTGTTTATGAATAAAACACTGTACAAACGACTCAAGAGGCTCTAAATACACACACACACACACACACACACACACACACACACACACACACACACATCAGGCACCATAGCAACTGGAGGACAAAAAATTATAGTAGTAGTCATATATAACCCCCCACCGAATGTCAGAAGACCCAGACAGGAATATGATAGAAACAACTTGGCCACCATCAATATAATAGAGAGAGCAGCCTCTGTGGCTAGCAGGAACGGATCCAGGCTACTAATCTTGGGAGACTTCAACCATGGAAAGATAGATTGGGGGAACAGAGACCCACATGGAGGCACAGACACATGGAGAGCTAAGCTGCTGGATGTGGCAACAAGAAACTTTCTAAGTCAACACGTCAAGGGACCGACAAGAACGAGAGGAGGGGATGAACCAGCCTTGCTTGATCTGATATTTACCCTAAATGAGTCGGATATAAGGGAAGTTAAGTTGGAAGCCCCCTTGGGAATGAGTGATCATAGTGTATTGAGCTTTGAGTACCTGGTTGAGCTAGGAATTATCACCCCCAAAAAAGAACTGGGAAACAAAGGGCTGGCGTACCGAAAGGGAAACTATGAGGAGATAAATAAATTCCTATGGGACATACATTGGGACACAGAACTCGGAACCAAGTCCGTACAAGACATGATGGACTATGTCACCCAAAAATGTCAGGAGGCTGTAAGCAGGTTTGTCCCAGCTCAACAGGAAAAAACAGAGAAGCAAAGGAAGAATCCGTGGTTTAATAGGGAATGTATGAAAGCAAAGGAGCTGAACAAAAGGGCATGGAGGAACTTCCGTAATAACAGAACACCAGAAAGTAGAGAGAGATACCAGAGAACCAGGAACGAGTATGTTAGTGTGAGAAGAGCAGCTGAGAAAAGGTATGAAAATGATATAGCTAATAAAGCCAAGACCGAACCAAAGCTACTACACAGTCACATCAGGAGGAAGACAACAGTGAAGGAACAGGTGATGAAACTTAGGGTGGGCGAGGGCAGGTACACAGAGAATGACAAAGAGGTGTGTGAAGAACTCAACAAAAGGTTCCAGGTCTTTACAATAGAACAGGGAGAAGTCACGGCGCTAGGAGAGGTGGCAGCAAACCAGGTGACCTTGGAAAGGTTCGAAATTGCAAGAGATGAGGTCAAGAAGCACCTATTGGAGCTGGATGTGAGAAAAGCTGTTGGGCCGGATGGAATCTCACCATGGGTATTGAAAGAGTGTGCAGGAGCACTTTGCTTGCCACTCTCCATAGTGTATAGTAGGTCACTGGAAACGGGAGACCTACCAGAAGTATGGAAGACTGCTAATGTAGTACCAATATTTAAAAAGGGTGACAGACAAGAGGCACTGAACTACAGGCCAGTGTCCTTAACTTGTATACCATGCAAGGTGATGGAGAAGATTGAGAAAAAACCTAGTAACACATCTGGAGAGAAGAGACTTCGTGACAACCCATCAACATGGGTTCAGGGAGGGTAAATCTTGCCTTACAGGCTTGATAGAATTCTACGATCAGGTGACAAAGATTAAGCAAGAAAGAGAAGGATGGGCGGACTGCATTTTTTGGACTGTTGGAAAGCCTTTGACACAGTACCCCATAAAAGGTTGATGCATAAGCTGGAGAAACAGGCAAGAGTAACTGGTAGGGCGCTCCAGTGGATAAGGGAGTACCTAAGGAATAGGAAGCAGAGAGTTATAGTGAGGGGTGAGACCTCAGAATGGCGTGAAGTCAGCAGTGGAGTCCCACAGGGCTCTGTACTTGGACCTATCCTGTTTCTGATATACGTAAATGATCTCCCAGAGGGTATAGACTCATTCCTCTCAATGTTTGCTGACGACGCCAAAATTATGAGAAGGATTAAGACAGAGGAGGACAGCTAGAGGCTTCAAGAAGACCTGGACAAGCTGCAGGAATGGTCGAACAAATGGCTGTTAGAGTTTAACCCAAGCAAATGTAATGTAATGAAGATAGGGGTAGGAAGCAGGAGACCAGATACAAGGTATCACTTGGGAGATGAAATACTTCAAGAGTCAGAGAGAGAGAAAGACCTGGGGGTTGATATCACGCCAGACCTGTCCCCTGAAGCTCATATCAAGAGGATAACATCAGCAGCATATGCCAGGTTGGCTAACATAAGAACGGCCTTTAGAAACTTGTGTAAGGAATCTTTCAGAACATTATATACCACATATGTCAGACCAATCCTGGAATATGCGGCTCCAGCATGGAGTCCATATCTAGTTAAGCACAAGACTAAACTGGAAAAGGTTCAAAGGTTTGCCACCAGACTAGTACCCGAGAGGTATGAGCTACGAGGAGAGACTACGGGAATTGAACCTCACTTCGTTGGAAGACAGAAGAGTTAGGGGGAACATGATCACCACATTCAAGATTTTCAAGGGAATCGACAGGGTTGATAAAGACTTGCTATTTAACACAAGGGGCACACGCACTAGGGGACACAGGTGGAAACTGAGTGCCCAAATGAGCCACAGAGATATTGGAAAGAACTTTTTTAGTGTCAGAGTGGTTGACAAATGGAATGCATTAGGAAGCAATGTGGTGGAGGCTGACTCCATACACAGTTTCAAGTGTAGATATGATAGAGCCCAGTAGGCTCAGGAACCTGTACACCAGTTGATTGACGGTTGAGAGGCGGGACCAAAGAGCCAGAGCTCAACCCCCGCAAGCACAACTAGGTGAGTACAACTAGGTGAGTACACGCGCGCGACTCAACCTCTGCCTTATATCCACACCACCACAATGGCTTCAAACATGTGTACAAGCCATTGCCACCCTTCCAGGCACCTGACCGGTCGAACTATCCCCATAGGCCTGGCTTTGTCTGGGCCTACTGGCAGGTGTTTGTTAATTATGGACTGTCACATCACAGGCGAGTCTGATACCGTGGTGCCCCTCTCACTCCACGCCCCACCTCAACCACCCTCCTTTCTCATTCA
The DNA here is from genome assembly GCF_040958095.1 of Procambarus clarkii. NCBI lineage: Eukaryota > Metazoa > Arthropoda > Malacostraca > Decapoda > Cambaridae > Procambarus > Procambarus clarkii. Next base: position 4,213,088 of record NC_091163.1, on the reverse strand, counting down.
TCTACTCATTAACTCATCTACTCATCTACATGTCACTTCTCTTACGGCTTGCGTGTCATTAATCCGTACCCCATCCTGTCATCTTACATACTATCCAATCTTTATCCATCCTTAGCCACCAGGTGACAGGAAAGAGACAGAGAAAATGAATGACACAGAAAAATTGTGGTAGTGCATCTCTCAACACCCCCTGCTCACAGGATCTCAATGACCATAACAAGAACAATTGTATCCTGGCCGGAGAGGATTGACTGGGCGCCAGTCCTTAACAGTAGCTTCTATTCACTAAATGAACGGGTTACCTGGTTAAACGATATGGCGGGTCGCATTCCAGGGGGAAAACATTAACATTTCGGACCTGTCCGAAACGCTATGGGTGCTAGTGGCTGTACATGAATATAAGAACTCTTGTATATATAAAAATACAAATAATCATCACTTCCAATCATCACAAATAATCATCACTTCCAATCATCACAAATAACTCATCGCTTCCCCCTTACCAATCATCTTGAGCTGTTCGACCGCCATAATGAGTGGGTAATGATTTGATCAGCGCTCCCCAATTACCCTGGAGATAATAATCATATTATCATATGATTATATGATATGAGTATATGATCGATGAATGTGATGAAATGTGATGATGTTAACTGGTAAATAATTCCTTCATTAATCCTTGAGAGACACTGATAGCTACAGCACGACGTTTAGACAGTTGCGAAAGACAGGTGTTAACATGACATGACATGACCAGACGAGGTAGAGCATTACCAGAGAACAGTAACATGATCACCCAGACGGGGAACTCATCGGCGCGCGCGCGCGCGTGTGTGTGTGTGTGTGTGTGTGTGTGTGTGTGTGTGTGTGTGTGTGTGTGTGTGTGTGTGTGTGTGTGTTTGTGTTAAAAAACAAGACTCATATATAGGGATAACACCAACAAGATCACATCCCTATCAGTTTCAAATACAGACATAACAATGCCCAATAGGGTCGTTGTCATCATCTACTCCCCCGATGAATAAAGGTTTAGAGGCGGAACCCAATAACTGACGCCCAACTGAAGCTCAAGCACAATTAGGCGAGTGACGTCAGTTGTGAATGACGCACAAGCGCGCGCGCGCGCTCGCCACGCACGCGCGCGTGACAATACACGCCCATCAGATCAAATGGTACCAAATGGTACATCAGATCAAAGGGAGAAGAACAAGATGATGCCAGCGCGCACACACAGACAGACAGCCAGGTACAGGTACGTGGTCCAGGTACGATGTACAGGTACGAGGAACAGGTACGAGGTACAGGTACGTGGTCCAGGTACGATGTACAGATACGAGGAACAGGTACGGGGAATAGGTACGAGGTACAGGTACGAGGAACAGGTACGGGGAACAGGTACGGGGAACAGGTACGGGGAACAGGTACGGGGAACAGGTACGGGGAACAGGTACGGGGAACAGGTACGAGGTACAGGTACGAGGTACAGGTACGAGGTACAGGTACGAGGAACAGGTACGGGGAACAGGTACGAGGAACAGGTACGAGGTACAGGTACGAGGTACAGGTACGAGGTACAGGTACGAGGAACAGGTACGAGGTACAGGTACGAGGAACAGGTACGAGGTACAGGTACGAGGTACAGTACAAGGAGAGCATCAACCTCGGCTCCCTGACCCACTACACAACCTCTAAAACAACAGGAGGGTGTCAGGCGTTGGACAGAATTGAGAGTATCCTCGGACAGAACCACCAAGCCAGCAAGCTGCTACAGGTTGGCGACACATCTGTCCGGGGCACAACCTGTCCTCCTGGCCTCATACTGCTTATGTTTAACTATGAGGTCGAGTCTACCGATGTACTCGAGCCCCAGAACTACCCTTTGTACTGTTTGTTGTACTCAGAGAAAATAAAGCTAAAATCGAACTTAAATATTCCTAAGCGTTAGTATGGCGAGTATTAGGCGTAGGATAGTTAGCTAAGATAGTTAGGTTAGTTTTTATTAACATAGCTTATCTTGAGGTTATCTTGAGATGATTTCGGGATTTTTAGTGTCCCCGCGGCCCGGTCTTCGACCAGGCCTCCATCCCCAGGAAGCAGCCCGTGACAGCTGACTAACACCCAGGTACCTATTTTACTGCTAGGTAACAGGGGCATAGGGTGAAAGAAACTCTGCCCCTTGTTTCTCGCCGGCGCCTGGGATCGAACCCGGGACCATAGGATCACAAGTCCAGCGTGCTGTCCGCTCGGCCGACCGGCTCCACCTAAATATAACAAATATAACCCCATCGTTACTCCAAGTACAGTCATTCCAGGAGGCCGGGGTTGGTGTAAGAGTTTAAACAACATTAACCTTGAGGCAAATATGTATGCTGTTACATAGCCATTTGGGGAGTGTGAGGCCCGACACGCCACTCATTACATATGCAACAGATACACATATCTCTCTCTTGAAGAGGCGTGAGAGTGCACAAGCAACAAGGGGGTCAATTAAGCTCCCATCATCATCTTCACACAAGCCAGACCATCACTACCCCCCCCCCCTGTGATAACTCTCTCACACACACACACTAACATGTAACAGACTGTACTATTGCTTGTAACCCTTATCTTATTACATGTGTCTTGAAACTTCATCAGACTCGGCTTTATTTTCATTAGTCGGTATAGCGACAATGCCCGCTGTCTTGCAGGTCGGCGTTCGATCCCCGACGGTGTACGGAGTTGGGCACCTGATCTTTGCCGTGCGTCCTCACATGTGTTGTATAGTCGTGCTGGCGTGAGGCTTATACCTCACAATTACTCATCTTAACACAGAGTATTAAAGAGGGCTTGAAATGACTTACCATCTCCTTGCCTTCAGTAATATTCCTATTGATAATACCTTTGTAATGCGGACTCTTCTTGTCATTCTTTTCTTCATATATTTATCATGTAATGGCCATTACTCTTTTTGTTATAATAATTACCAATATTCACATTATTCACTTTCTTCCTCTACATAAATGTATCTGTTTTTGCATAAATTTGAAATGTAAAATCATTTATAAAAGAAAGTTATCCTTGGATTGATTAAAATGCAAAATGAAGTATCTATAACATTTAGATACCACGTCTGGCTGGAATAAAGGGACCCCGTAACCTCGGAGAAAGGTACACACAAAGCACATGAGGGGATTTTCAACCCCCCCCCCCGGTGCTGTTTCCAGGTTCGATTGCCCTACCACCCTTCCCTGTTTTTGTTGTTGTTTTGTTTTATCAGATATCTCAAGGTTATCTCAAGGTTATCAGCTACACATTGGACACACTGAAAGATTAAAAGTTGTGGATCTTTCGGAGCTCCTCTGTCCAACCACTTGGAGTGGAAGGTAGAGCGACGGTCTCGCTTCATGCAGGTCGGCGTTCAATCCCCGACCGTCCAAGTGGTTGGGCAACATTCGTTCCCTCCCCGTCCCGTCCCAAATCCTTATCCTGACTCCTTCCCAGTGCTATATTGTCGTAATGGCTTGGCGCTTTCTCGTGATAATTAAATAAACAATTAAAATTGGAGCTCCTTTGCTTCCGGACACAGCCGGCGTTACCCTTCAGGACAGCCACACTGAGACGCTGAAACAGGAACAGTTCCTGGCTCCTTGGGTCTGCATCTCTTGGTCTCTCTTATATAACAACGTATGACCACTAAGTTGGGACATTAACATTTGGTGTAACTTCCACAAGAAATGGTAATAATTGAACAGGGCGCATACTTTAATCCTTATCTTGCCTGTTTGTAACATATTTGAACATCTAACATACATACCAGCGACATCACCATCACTGACATCACCACCACCGATGTCTCCATCACCGACATCACAGATGACAACCAGTGTTCCACGGACCATGTGTCACTAAGGTCACCAGCTAGGTACTTTACACATCAACTAACACGTCGTTGGTTGATGTGTAGTCAACACATCCTCAACTCCAGTCCTCAACTCAAAACTAAATTAAGATTGTGTCCATACACCGAGCAGCGGGTAGACGGTACACCTCTGTGTATATTTCCCGCCAATATCTATTGTTTACAAACATCAGCTGACTAGGCTCTCGTAGGCGATACCTAGTGGCCTCTGTTGGCAGGCATGAGAACTACACAAGCCGTCTAAGAGACGTGGTAACACAAAACTTTTATTAGGATTTTCTGTCCCGTTTCTGTCGCCGGGACAGAAGATGGGATGGGTGGGAGGGGGTGGGAGGGAGTGGGTGGGAGAGGGAGCGTGGGAGGGGGGAGGAAGAAAGCTTGTAGTGCTTCCCTAAAGGTTAAAGTTGAAGGCATCACGCGCTCTCTCTCTCTCAGGCTCAGGCCGCTGACCTTAGCCACCGTCTTAACTCTTCCACACCACCAAGATTTCACCTAATGTACGATATCTTAAATTCGAAAAAAGATATCCTAGGCATTATTCTCGTTGCTGTCATATCTTGGGAAAGGTTTACGATACATTATCCAGGTGCTATCGTATCTTAGGAAAGATTTACGATGCGTCAAAGACAATACAAAGTACCTTTCTCTCAGCAGAACAATACCTCAAGCATTAGATACAATACCCAACTCCTACGAATACGATATTTTCTGCCAAAAGACCGATATCTTATTGAAAATAGGTCCGACATATCAGAAAATGTGTACACAAACTTACTCTCGACAGTACGATATCTCGGACAAAATGTTCGATATCTGATTTTGCAGAAAACGACGGTTTAGCCAAGATGTACGATAACTTAGCTCTTAAGAGCTAACATGACATGTTAAGCCACGGACAAAATAATAGATTATTATTATTACTACAAAAAAAGCAAGTTTTCAAACACGATCGATTGTGAACTGCCTTGACCATGATCCATCAAGCATTTAAGCCAACCACATACGAAACCTGTGCATCTTTTCCTCACACCCATGGTGTTTATATATATTAGTGTATGAGCCCCCGGGATCACTGCGAAATTGTCTACAACAATAATAACCTTGGGTTGTGAAGTGTAAACAAGCTACAAACCTGTTTAATATATATATATATATATATATATATATATATATATATATATATATATATATATATATATATATATAAACAAAACCTCCATGATTAAGGAAAGATGTATAGGTTCCGTAAGTGTTGATGAACAAAAGGACATGGTGACCTCTCGAGCAGACATTAATAAGTCATTGTTCTTCAAGTTCTCTCTCTCTCTCTCTCTCTCTCTCTCTCTCTCTCTCTCTCTCTCTCTCTCTCTCTCTCTCTCTCTCTCTCTCTCTCTCTGTTCAAAGTGCTCGTCTAATTCATTACCAAAATACATTCATTTTTATTTTGCCAGAAAAAAACATGACTAAAAGAAATTGGAAAAGGCCTATAGGCCTATACGAGGCAGCGCCTATCTATACATAAATATATATATATGTATAGATTATTCTGGTAGAGATATATATATATATATATATATATATATATATATATATATATATATATATATATATATATATATATATACCAGAATATAACAACAGTTATGAACGAGGGAATTTCAAGGCCATGGGATGGACCAGGCACAAGCCCTACCGAATAGACCACGATGTCCAGGGACTCGAGTTCGATCCCATTGTATGGCCTCAATATACGTCTTATCACAGATACATCAGGTTGTTGTGGTTCGAGAATGCAGCAGCATAGAGCAGAGGGTCGAGAGGGTTCTGGCAGGGGTTCCCTGGTCGCTCTCCAAGACAAGGCAGAGATCTGCCTGATTGACAGGTAATAGTGAGGAGAGAGCGCTTACCCAGGACCACTATACAACACTTGGAAGGGATATGAGGGCAGGATAGACGTCAGGATATGAGGACAGGAGCTGGGATATGAGGACAGGACAGGAGCTGGGATATGAGGACAGGACAGGGAGCTGGGATATGAGGACAGGAGCTGGGATATGAGGACAGGACAGGGAGCTGGGATACGAGGACAGGACAGGGAGCTGGGATATGAGGACAGGACAGGAGCTGGGATATGAGGACAGGACAGGGAGCTGGGATATGAGGACAGGACAGGAGCTGGGATATGAGGACAAGACAGGGAGCTGGGATACGAGGACAGGACAGGGAGCTGGGATACGAGGACAGGACAGGGAGCTGGGATACGAGGACAGGACAGGGAGCTGGGATACGAGGACAGGACAGGGAGCTGGGATACGAGGACAGGACAGGGAGCTGGGATACGAGGACAGGACAGGGAGCTGGGATATGAGGACAGGACAGGGAGCTGGGATATGAGGACAGGACAGGGAGCTGGGATATGAGGACAGGACAGGGAGCTGGGATACGAGGACAGGACAGGGAGCTGGGATATGAGGACAGGACAGGAGCTGGGATATGAGGACAGGACAGGGAGCTGGGATACGAGGACAGGACAGGGAGCTGGGATACGAGGACAGGACAGGGAGCTGGGATATGAGGACAGGACAGGGAGCTGGGATACGAGGACAGGACAGGGAGCTGGGATACGAGGACAGGACAGGACAGGGAGCTGGGATATGAGGACAGGACAGGGAGCTGGGATATGAGGACAGGACAGGAGCTGGGATATGAGGACAGGACAGGGAGCTGGGATATGAGGACAGGACAGGAGCTGGGATATGACGACAGGACAGGATAAGATCAGGATAAGGATTTGAGATGGGACGGGGGGGGGGAAGGAATGGTGCACAATCACTTGTGAACGGTCGGGGATTGAACGCCGACCTGCATGAAGCGAGACCGTTGCTCTACCGTCCAGCCCAGTAGTCTCTTGAGTTTAT